>NW_024077735.1:0-1455 GCF_014754425.2 Oryx dammah
TAAAAAGGCTGCCGGGCTCTCATTTGGCTCCTGCCTTATCAAATTTATTTTAGACAAATTCGTTGGTTTCCTGGCGGCTGCCCAGAGGCCAGCCATTAGAGTCTTGTGGTACACTCGGAGACGCTCCCTACCTTCAGCGCGTTCAAAATCCCAGTTCAGTCGCATCAAAGGAAACCCCTCCTCGATTAGGTGGGGCTGTGTGGTGGGTCTTCCATCCACTCCTGGAACATGTTTTCGTGCTTCCGATAGAATTCGCTCCCGTTCCTCCGTGGTGAAGAGCACCTGCAACAGCTGCTGACAATCATCATCCCAAGTAGGATTGTGAGTAAACAGGACAGAATCTAAGATATCAATAAGACCGGGTTTTTCAGAAAAAGAAGGGGTTTGAGTTTTCCAGTTATATAAATCACTCGTAGAAAACGGCCAGTACTGGTATGTTCGCTCCCCACCGGGATTTGCTGGCCCCACCCGGACAGGGAATGCCCGAATGGTGGATGAAGGAGCCTCTTGGCTTCCGTCCTCAGACAAGTCTCCGCCCCTTCCAGTCCTTCCGCGAGTTCCTTGGGCTGGCCCCCCTTCCCATGGCGGAGCCGAGGGTTCTGGATCCCTCCTTTGTTCTACGGACGACACCTGTGATACCTGCGGGGGCAAGGGTGGCTGCATATATGGGGGAGGTGAGATTTCAGTGTCTAAGTCAATCAGGCTAGGATATAAAGAGGATTCCTGGAGTATCGGCTTTTTCTTCTGACTCTCCCGATCTTCATGGTCAGTCATTACAGACAAAGGGGTGGGAGAGCTTTGACCCATAATGACGGAGCTCACAATGAACACACACAAAAAAACAAAAATGGCGCCAGCACACAAAGAAAGGCGACAGAAGACAAACAAATATCGGCCGAAAACACAGAACTAGGTCTATCCCGGGTTACTGTTGTCTTGCTTCCCAATGTTATCTCACTGAAGGGCGTCCACTGCCCACCAGATTCGGAGTCAGGAGAGACGTTCCTTCCCAATCCCTCATAGAACCAGCTGCCTTCCAGCTCGAATGCTGGGCCCTGGTCTTATGCTGGCTGCCAGTTTACTTCCAGCGCACTCACTGGGCCTCAGTCTTACACTGGCTAGGACGACTAATTCACCTCTGATTAGGCCTAACAAGAGCCAGCTGCCTTCCAGTGCGTATGCTGGGCCTCGGCCTTACGCTGGACTTAACCAGATTTAACACCGGTGTTCAGATATCTTTCCTCCTAGTGAGGAAACCCCTTCTACCGGGAGAGTGTTATTCTTCCCAGTTAAAGGGATCCCGGACGAGCCCGCAAATGTTATGCCCAGAGTCCGAGTCCCCAAAACTGGTAGAATAAGAAGTCCACAGCAATGCAAAAGCATGAAGGGGTTTTATTTCTAGCTCGAGCTAGGGCTCCCGCCACATCCAACGCAGTGGAGTGGAGCAAGCAGCCC
>NW_024077736.1:0-1455 GCF_014754425.2 Oryx dammah
GCTTCTCCCACTGGGGCTTGTCTGCCTGGAATCAGCACAGCACGGAGAGCACCAGGCTCCCAGGGCCCCTGGGTGGGGGAGGCAGCTCCACAACGTGGACGCTGAGACCCTGCTCTCCTGCCAAGGATTGACAGACCGAGTTTCCCTAGGGCTCTCCTATCCAGCACAGACGCGTGCAAGTGGTGGTGGACGGCCCTGCTGTTCCGAACTCCCGCCCACAGCCCTAGCTCAGGGAAGCAGCCCCGGAGCCAAGACCTCCGGGAGGCGTGTGGCGTCCCCGCATGGAATCCGAGTGCACAGCACGCTGGAAAGCGAGCCTCCTCTGGGGAAGAGCAGGCAGCCCAGCTGCGTGCGTCTGCAAGGCCTGGCTGGGAAATCCCAACTGCGTCTCCAGAACGGCAGAGCTCCAGCTCTGCTCATAGCCTGGTCTGGCAGAATCCCTGGTGTGTGGCTGCTCTGCCCTGGGCGAGACTTGCCCAGAGTTGTCTCCCTGCTAGTGTTCCTGCCCAGGAAGGAGCATGCTGCCCCAGGCTGGGAGACGCCACTGTCGCCTTCCTGGCCTCAGCTTCTCTCCTGCCTTGCCTTTGCAGCTAGGGCCCAGGCGCCCTTGGGGAGGCTTTAGGGGCCGGTGGATTTCACGCTACAAAGGGCTCCAGCATTTAACACTGTGTCAGACGGGAGGGAA
This sequence comes from Oryx dammah, assembly GCF_014754425.2. Taxonomy (NCBI): domain Eukaryota; kingdom Metazoa; phylum Chordata; class Mammalia; order Artiodactyla; family Bovidae; genus Oryx; species Oryx dammah. The sequence goes on from NW_024077736.1 coordinate 686, forward strand.
GCCCAACTGCAAGACTTCTCCCGCTGGGGCTTGGACGCCCGGACTCAGCGCAGCACGGAGAGCATCAGGCTCCCAGGGCTCCTGGGTGGGGGAGGAAGCCCCACAACGTGGAGGCTGAGACCCTGCTCTCCTGCCAGTGCTTGACTTACCGAGTTTCCCTAGGGCTCTCTTCCCCAGCACAGATGGGTGCAAGTGGTTGGGGATGGCTCCTGCTGTTCTGAGCTCCCACCCACAGCCCCAGCCAGGGCAGCAGCCCCGGAGCCAAGACCTCCAGGAGGAGCGTGGCGCCCCCGCATGGTAGCCGAGTGCACAGCACGCTGGAAAGCGAGGCTTCTCGGGTGAAGAGCAGGCAGCTCAGCTGCGTGCGTCTGCAAGGCCTGGCTGGGAAATCCTTAGTGTGCCTCCTGAACGGCAGAGCTCCAGCTCTGCTGATAGCCTGATCTGGCAGAGTCCCTGGTGTGAAGCTGCTCTGCCCTGAGCGAGATTTGTCCTGTCTTGTCTTGCTACTAGTGTACCTGCCCAGGAAGAAGCATGCTGCCCCAGGCTGGGAGATGCCACTTGCGTCTTCCTGGCCTCAGTTGCTCTCCTGCCTTGCCTTTACAGCTAGGCCCCAGGCGCTCTTGCGGAGACTTTAGGGGCTGGTGGCTTTCAGCGTGCCAAGGGACCCAGCGCTTAGCACTGTGTCAGACAGAAGGGAAGCCCAACTGAAAGGCTTCTCCTGCTGGGGCTTGGCTTCCCGGACTCAGCGCAGCACGGAGAGCACCAGGCTC
>NW_024077737.1:0-1455 GCF_014754425.2 Oryx dammah
TTCCAAAAAGATCTCTAAGAGTTGTGCTCACCAGAGGCTCCAAAGAACAACTCTGACCGTCACGACAATGACAGCACTGTGATGGAGACTCCTTTTATGAGGACCAGGTAGCTCCACCCAGGGGGAACATCCCGGGACTGGATGATGCACTTGTTTCCCACCCCAAATTCCATGCGCTTGCAATCTCAAAAATCAATGCCCCAGTCATACTGATAGCACACAGTTCCCTTGTCCATGGACGTGCTCACCCTTCAGTGAGGAATTACAGAGTGAGTCATTTGCGACTTTGTTTCATACTTCCTCTACCAGTGTCATGCACCATGTAGGAAACATGAGGCTGCTTGAGAATGTTGCTATTCTTCCATAGTTAGAGATGTTGCTTCCCCCTCTTGCCAGCACCCCCAGGCATCTGGTACATAAAATTACTACCCCATTCCATTTCATATTTTAGCACCTGGCTTTTTTTCCATTGAAGACATAGACCAGAGTTTTCCTAACTGCACATATTTTAACTCTTACCTACAGTTTTTCTAAACTCGCCTAGTACCATATACTACTTCTTGACAATTAAGTGACTTAAACCCGGCCACAAAGTCTACCTTGATTTTTTAGTGCAAGCAGTCTCGTGTCAGATGTGCTTTCACATGGCTCCATACACGGACTTGAACAGGACAACGTGATCCCTCAGTTTCTAAGACCATAAATCACAAGCTCTGGCCCCTTCCTGAAGCTCTACTTTTGCAGGTTTATACACTCATCTGAACTCTGCAGACCCATGATCTGAGTCACTTGTGGTCTGCTAGAAACCCAAATTCCTCTCTTCTCATTATCTTAAAAATGAACTCAGTGTCTGGGCTATATCCATTTAGAAGCTTTTCCACTAATACTCCCTAAATATCTTGCACTTCTTTCCCCTACAATAGTTAATTCAACTGACTCTATCAGGTCTTTTATTTTACATGACACTTAGTGTGCTTTCAGACATTCTTAGTACACTCAGGGAATGAACTTCCATGAATCATTGATTCAGCCATTCAATCCATGGGTATTTTTCCTTAAATAAATAAAATAGGGATGACATAGAACCTGTTCATAATTTATTAGTATAATTTGTTGACCGACAGTAAGACTTCAGCTAATAATATTTGCTATGCCTTTCAGGGGATAACTTGAGTACCTTGGTTATCAGTTCTGTTCAATTCAGTACAGTCCAGTCACTCAGTCCTGTCTGACTCTTTGTGACCCCATGAAACTACAGTACCCCAGACTTCCGTGTCCATCACCACCTCCCAGAACTTGCTCAGACTCATGTCCATCGAGTTGGTGATGCCATCCAAACATCTCATCTTCTATCATTCCCTTTCCTCCTGCTTCAATCTTTTCCAGCATCAAGTTCTTTTCCAATGAGTCAGTTCTTCGCATCAAGTGGCCAAATTATTGGCGCTTCAGCTTCAG
>NW_024077738.1:0-1455 GCF_014754425.2 Oryx dammah
AGTCTGGTGGGGCAGGGAAGTCTCCAGGCTGTGGGGGGACCCTGGAACAGGTGTTATGCTCGGGTCCTGGCAGAAGTCAGGGGTCCTCTGGACCTATTACTCTAAGGACATGTAAAACCTGGAAGGACCTAATCACTTCTTGGTACATCGTGTTATCTTGACCTGTTGGCCCCTCAGATAAGTGGGGAAAATGAGCACTCCCACTTGGGGATAGAGAGCTTCTGCAGCACAGGCTCATGAGGAGGTGGAGAAAAGAAGAGTTGAGTATAAAATGGGCCCCAGAGCAGAATAAATAATTTTTAGTGCTTATGTACCATCTCGGAGGAGGAAATGGCACCCCACTCCAGTACTCTTGCCTGGTAAATCCCATGGACAGAGGAGCCTGGAAGGCTGCAGTCCATGGGGTTGCTGAGGGTCGGACAAAACTGAGCAACTTCACTTTCACTTTTCACTTTCATGCATTGGAGAAGGAAATGGCAACCCATTCCAGTGTTCTTGCCTGGAGAATCCCAGGGACGGGGGAGCCTGGTGGGCTGCCGTCTATGGAGTCGCAGAGAGTTGGACACAACTGAAGCAACTTAGCAGCATGTACCATCTACTTTTGGGGTGATGATTTGAGCATTTTTAAAATTGGTTTCTTCTTTGGCTACCATACCCATGTGTAAGAATGTCATCAGGGAGAGCCAGATCTGGTGCCTGATGTTATCTCTCTTACTACTTGATTTTCTTTTGCAATCCAATTTTTTATTTTAGTAAAATCAGAATATACACAGCACCTGCAGTGCTATTAGCACTCAATGTTTTCACATTTCTCTGAGGTGTTTATATTGTAATAGGATTATCAGAACATTCTAAACACAGTTTTCCTTGAAAGGGTAGAAAAAGGAAGAAAGTGGCTCCTTCCTTAAAAGGAATGCATTGATAGAATGTTAACTTGCTAGGCACTATAGCCTAGAGATGAAGAGTTCAGGTTAACAGTATGGATTATTTGGGTTCTGGCTCAGCTACTTTTTAGCTGTGCAGTTTCAAGAAACTTACTTGACCTCTCTGTACTTTTTTTCTCCACTAGTAAAATCAAAATACTGACAGTATTTACCTCATCAGTTCGTGAGAAGAGAAAAAATTTTGAACAGAAACTGACATATGAAAATCACTTATTAAGTTTTCAAAATAAATTCTGACAAGTCTGGGAATTACTGGGTCACTTGAATAAGGTCCTAGCTCATCTGAGGCACGAGCATAATTTTTGCAAAGCATGTGTTTAGTAGACCAGGCTATGCTCTTTTAAGCCCCTTCACACCTTTCTCACAGAAGCACAGGCGTAGAACTAGCTTGTGTAATCTATAAAATGGGGGAAATTGAACATTATTTTGGAGAAGGGAATGGCTACCCACTCCATTATTCGGCCTGGAGATTTCCATGGACATAGGAGCATGGTGGGTTACAGTCCCTGGG
>NW_024077739.1:0-1455 GCF_014754425.2 Oryx dammah
CAAGAAAATGCACTGGTCATAGCAAACAGCCTCTTCCAACAACACAAGAGAAGACTCTACACATGGACATCACCAGATGGTCAACACCAAAATCAGATTGATTATATTCTTTGCAGCCAAAGATGGACAAGCTCTATACAGTCAACAAAAGCAAGACCGGGAGCTGACTGTGGCTCAGATCATGAGCTCCTTATTACCAAATTCAGACTCAAATTGAAGAAAGTAGGGAAAACCACTAGACCATTCAGGTATGACCTAAATCAGATCCCTTATGATTATACAGTGGAAGTGAGAAATAGATTTAAGGGCCTAGATCTGATAGGTAGAGTGCCTGATGAACTATGGACGGAGGTTCGTGACATTGTACAGGAGACAGGGATCAAGACCATCCCCATGGAAAAGAAATGCAAGAAAGCAAAATGGCTGTCTGGGGAGGCCTTACAAATAGCTGTGAAAAGAAGAGAGGTGAAAAGCAAAGGAGAAAAGGAAAGATATAAGCATCTGAATGCAGAGTTCCAAAGAATAGCAAGAAGAGGTAAGAAAGCCTTCTTCAGTGATCAATGCAAAGAAATAGAGGAAAACAACAGAATGGGAAAGACTAGAGATCTCTTTGAGAAAATTAGAGATACCATGGGAACATCTCATGCAAAGATGGGCTCGATAAAGGACAGAAATGGTATGGACCTAAGAGAAGCAGAAGATATTAAGAAGAGGTGGCAAGAATACATGGAAGAACTGTACAAAAAAGATCTTCACGACCAAGATAATCATGATGATGTGATCACTAATCTACAGCCAGACATCTGGGAATGTGAAGTCAAGTGGGCCTGAGAAAGCATCACTACCAACAAAGCTAGTGGAGGTGATGGAATTCCAGTTGAGCTGTTTCAAATCCTGAAAGATGATGCTGTGAAAGTGCTGCACTCAATATGCCAGCAAATTTGGAAAACTCAGCAGTGGCCACAGGACTGGAAAAGGTCCGTTTTCATTCCAATTCCAAAGAAAGGCAATGCAAAAGAATGCTCAAACTACCGCACAGTTGCACTCATCTCACATGCTAGTAAAGTAATGCTCAAAATTCTCCAAGCCAGGTTTCAGCAATATGTGAACCGTGAATTCCCTGATGTTCAAGCTGGTTTTAGAAAAGGCAGAGGAACCAGAGATCAAATTGCCAACATCTGCTGGATCATGGAAAAAGCAAGAGAGTTCCAGAAAAACATCTATTTCTGCTTTATTGACTATGCCAAAGTCTTTGTCTGTGTGGATCACAATAAACTGGAAAATTCTTCAAGAGATGGGAATACCAGATCACCTAACCTGCCTCTTGAGAAATCTGTATGCAGGTCAGGAAGCAACAGTTAGAACTGGACATGGAACAACAGACTGGTTCCAAAGAGGAAAAGGAGTACGTCAAGGCTGTCTATTGTCACCCTGCTTATTTAACTTCTATGCAGA
>NW_024077740.1:0-1455 GCF_014754425.2 Oryx dammah
AATTGTAAAGAAAACTAATGTTTCAGCAAAGTGATCTTTCCACTTACATTCCCCGAATGTCTGTAAATTGGCAGAAGTGTAAAATGGAGAAAGCATAAAAATCGTTGTTGAAAATGTGTCATATTATGTGAATTTACTTTTCTTCTGAGTAAACAGTCATCCTGACCATGTGTTTTGTTCTTATTTTATTTTTTTGGCCACACCGTTCAGCTTGTGGGATCTTAGCTTCCCAACCAGGGATAGAACCCAGGCCTTTGGCAGTGAGTACATGGAGTCCTCAGCCCTGGACCACCAGGAAGACCCTGGCCATGTGTTTTAAAGCTTACCTTCATTCTTGCTTTTTTGTCGACTTCTCCAGAGCACATAAAAGCTTCTAGGGGAAAGACTCATGCTTTGTTTTGTTGACTCGGATTAAAAAATGTCTTTAAAACATTTAAGAAATGTTAAAAGCATTATATATTTTCCTTTCTTCTTTGTTTCAGTTCAGAGCCCAAGTAGAAAATATGAAAAATACAAAAGAGCATAGAGAGGAAAATAACAAAATGAACTTACTGTTCGCATGATCCAGAAAGCAAGCTTCTCACTTAGCATTAGGCCTGCCTGAGTTAGTTGAGTTAATTAACTGAGGGGAATTTGACATCAAGGTCCCCTATCAAGTGCTCCTCACTGATTTTCATAAGGCTTACCTGGACTGGAATTTCAGCCAATGGGAAAGAGCTTCTTGTCCAGTAGCTACCTACACTCAATTAAGATGTAACTGACATGCAACATTATATCAGTTTCAGATGTAGGACATCATGACTTGATATACCTGTATATTGTGAAATGATCATCAAAGTAAGTCTAGTTAACATGTCACCACACAAAGTTACAATTTTTTTTCTTGTGGTAACAACTGTTATGATTTACTCTCTTCAGTTCAGTTCAGTTCAGTTGCTCAGTCATGTCCAACTCTTTGTGACCCCATGAATTGCAGCACGCCAGGCCTCCCTGTCCATCACCAACTCCTGGAGTTCACTCAGACTCACGTCCTTCAAGTCGGTGATGCCATCTAGCCATCTCATCCTCTGTCGTCCCCTTCTCCTCCTGCCCCCAATCCCTCCCAGCATCAGAGTCTTTTCCAATGAGTCAACTCTTCGCATGAGTTGGCCAAAGTACTGGAATTTCAGCTTTAGCATCATTCCTTCCAAAGAACACCCAGGGCTGATCTCCTTCAGAATGGGCTGGTTGGATCTCCTTGCAGTCCAAGGGACTCTCAAGAGTCTTCTCCAACACCACAGTTCAAAAGCATCAATTCTTCGGCACTCAGCTTTCTTCACAGTCCAACTCTCTCATCCATACATGGCTAATGGAAAAACCATAGCCTTGACTAGACAGACTTTTGTTAGCAACTTTCAAATAAGAGACAGTGTTATTGACTAAAATCACCATGCTGTACATTACATCCCATGGCTT
>NW_024077741.1:0-1454 GCF_014754425.2 Oryx dammah
GACAGGCCAGTCTCCATGCGAGTTGCGAGGGGCCTGTCGGGAGTCCTCTGCAGTCGGTGCTGGGGCCTAAGACCGCGTGTGGAGTCTATGACGGAACCCGAGGATATCTCTCCAGTGCTGACATGGATCTGGGGTCCTTCTGTGGGCTCCACAGGTGAGTCAGTACACGTCTCGAATGGGGATATGCACGTCCTCTTTCCTCACGAGCTGGAGCATCCGTTGCAGGCGTCCCGGCGCCTTGATACAGGGATCTGTGGCATTCTTTGGAGGCTTTCCCACGAGGCTTTCCTACAGGGCTATCACACGTGCCACTGTAGTGTGAGTCGATCCTCGGCGTGCATATCGAGAAAGTGAAGGGAAATCAGGTTCTTCTGGAGTGGACTGAGACATTTTGTGCTCATTGGGAATTGTGGCACGACCCCTTGAGTTCCTCTCCACTTTCCTGTGGAGAGCGCCGCCTCCGAGATCCGACAGCAAAGCCGTGAATTCTTTCCCGATGAAGCAGGGAAAGGAACCCTCATCTCGAACTTTGAGGAGGAAACGGGGCTCCTCGTGATGTGGGCGGGACCCTCGGTGTTCCTCTCGAGTGGAGGCGGGTATGTCGGGGAGCTTCCTGAGTTGCAGCAAAGATGTGAAAGACCCTTTCGTAGTTCAAGAGGGAAAGGGTGATTTGCCTCGAGACGCCTCGGCGGAAAAGGGCCTCATCTCGCCTGGAGGGGAGAACCTCCTGGATTTTCTCGAGTTGCGGCGGGACCTTCTCCAGTTACGACTAGGACCTCTGGGACCCTCCCTTGTGGCCTCAGGACAGGCCAGTCTCCATGCGAGTTGCGAGGGGCCTGTCGGGAGTCCTCTGCAGTCAGTGCCGGAGCCTAAGACCTAGTGTGGAGTCTATGACGGAACCTGAGGATTCCTCTCCAGTGCTGACATAATCTTGGGGTCCTTCTGTGGGCTCCACAGGGGAGTCAGGCCTCGTCTCGAGTGGGGACATGCACGTCCGCTTTCCTCACGAGCTGGAGCAGCCGTGGCAGGCTTCCCGGCGCCTTGATACAGGGATCTGTGGCATTCTTTGGAGGCTTTCCCACGAGGCTTTGCGACAGCGCTGTTACAGGTGCCACTGTGGTGTGAGTCGATCCTCGGCATGCAAGTCAAGGAAGTGCAGGCAAATCAGGTTCTTCTGGAGTGGACTGAGACATTTTGTGCACATTAGGATGGTGGCACGACCCCTGGAGTTCCTCTCCACTTTCTTGTGGAGAGCGCCGCCTCCGATATGCGACAGCAAAGCCGGCAATCCTTTCCCGACGAAGCAGGGAAAGGGACCCTCATCTCGAGCTTTGAGGAGGAAACGGGGCTCCTCTTGATGTGGGCGGGACCCTCGGTGTTCCTCTCGAGTGGAGGCGGGTATGTCGGAGAGACTTCTTGAGTTGCAGCAAGGGTGTGAAGGACCCTTTCGAAGT
>NW_024077742.1:0-1454 GCF_014754425.2 Oryx dammah
TGCCTTTGCTAATCCAGCCTGAACATCTGAAAGTTCACGGTTCATGTTCTGTTGAAGCCTTGCTTTGAGAATTTTGAGCATTAATTTGCTAGCATGTGAGATGAATGCAATTGTGCGATAGTTTGGGCATTCTTTAGCATATCCTTTCTTTAGGATTAGAATGAAAACTGCCCTTTTCCAGCATAAGCTTTAGCATATACATATAAAAATAGAAGTTACATATCAGTTCAGTTCAGTCCCTCAGTTATGTCTGACTCTGTGTGATCCCATGGACTGCAGCATGACAGGCTTCTGTGTCCATCACCAATTCCTGGAGCTTGCTCAAACTCATGTCCATTGAGTTGTTGATGCCATCCAACCATCTCATCCTCTGTCATCCCCATCTCCTCCTGCCTTCAATCTTTCCAAGCATCAGGGAAAGGATTTCCCACTCTAAATATTATTAAGAATATTTGTGGTTCATTAGAATATATCAAAATATTATTATTCACAGAAGACTGGAATTTGATTTCAATCCTCATAGATGATTTTGAAGGGTTCAAAATTTCAGTGGAGGAAGTAACTGCAGATGTCATCAAAATAAGAAGAAAACTAGAAATGTGTGGAGCCCAAATTGTGACTGAATTGCTGTAATATTATGCTAAAATTTAAACAAATGAGGAATTGTTTATTATGGATGAGCAAAGACAGTGGTTTCTTGAGATGGACTCTACTCCTGGTGAAGATGCTGTAAAGAACTATTGAAATGACAACAAAACATATACATATTACATAAGCTTAGCTAATATAGTAGTGGCAGGGTCTGAGACAATCAACCCCAATTGAAAGAAATTTTATTGTGAGCAAAATGCTATTAAAGAACATTGCATGCTACAGAAAAATCAATAATGGCATGAAGAGTCAAGTGATTCAGCAAACTTTATTTTTTATTTTAAGAAATTGCCACCACTACCCCAACCTTCAGCAACTACCATCCTTATCACTCAGTAGCCATTAACATCAAGGCAACGTCATCCACCACCAAAAAAAAGATTATGATTTGCTGGAGGTTCAAAGATGATTAATATTTTTTAGCAACAAAATGTTTTACATAAGGGAGGTATGTTGTTTCTTTTAGACCATACTAATGTACATGTAATAGACTCTACTGTAGTATAAATGTAACTTTTATTTGCTCTGTGAAATTAAAAAAAAGTTTGACTTTGTTCATGTGATATTTGTTGCACTGTGGTGGTCTGAAACCAAACACATTACCTGTGAGGTATGCCAGTATTGTGTACAGGCATAGCACTTTGAATGTGTCTGATCTTGTCTGATCCCAGAAACTAAGCAAGTTTGGGCCTGTTTAATATTTGGATGGGAGACCACCTGGGAATATCGTGTGCTATAGGCTTTTTCATTCTATCGTTGGACTTTCCTGATGGCTCAGATAGTAAAGAGTCCACATGCAAAGT
>NW_024077743.1:0-722 GCF_014754425.2 Oryx dammah
AGGGTTCGTGCCACCATTCCCAATGTGCACAAAATGGCTCAGTCCACTCCAGAAGAACCTGATTTCCCTGCACTTCCTCGACATGCACGCCGAGGATATATTCACACCACAGTGGCACGTGTGACAGCCCTGTCGCAAAGCCTCGTGGGAAAGCCTCCAAACAATGCCACAGATCCCTGTATCAAGGTGCCAGGAAGCCTTCCACGGGTGCTCCAGCTCGTGAGGAAAGCGGACGTGCATGTCCCCACTCGAGACGAGGACTTACTCCCCTGTGGAACCTCCAGAAGGACCCCAAGATATATGTCAGCACTGGAGAGGAATCTTCAGGTTCCGTCATAGACTCCACACGAGGTCTTAGGCCCTCGCACCGACTGCAGAGGAATCCCGACAGGACCCTCGCAACTCGCATGGAGACTGGCCTGTCCTGAGGCCAGAAGGGAGGGTCCCAGAGGTTTCCGTCGTAACTCGAGAAGGTCCCGCCGCAACTCGAGAAAATCCAGGAGGTTCTCCCCTCCAGGCGAGATGAGGCCCTTTTCCGCTGAGGCGCCTCGAGGCAAATCACCCCTTCCCACTTGAACTTTGAAAGGGTCCTTCACACCCTTGCTACAACTCAAGAAGTTCCCCGACATACCCGGCTCCATTGGAGAGGAACACCGAGGGTCCGGCAAACATCAAAGGAGCCCCATTTCCTCCTCAAAACTCGAGATGAGGGTTCCTTTCCC
>NW_024077743.1:732-1454 GCF_014754425.2 Oryx dammah
AGGGTTCGTGCCACCATTCCCAATGTGCACAAAATGGCTCAGTCCACTCCAGAAGAACCTGATTTCCCTGCACTTCCTCGACATGCACGCCGAGGATATATTCACACCACAGTGGCACGTGTGACAGCCCTGTCGCAAAGCCTCGTGGGAAAGCCTCCAAACAATGCCACAGATCCCTGTATCAAGGTGCCAGGAAGCCTTCCACGGGTGCTCCAGCTCGTGAGGAAAGCGGACGTGCATGTCCCCACTCGAGACGAGGACTTACTCCCCTGTGGAACCTCCAGAAGGACCCCAAGATATATGTCAGCACTGGAGAGGAATCTTCAGGTTCCGTCATAGACTCCACACGAGGTCTTAGGCCCTCGCACCGACTGCAGAGGAATCCCGACAGGACCCTCGCAACTCGCATGGAGACTGGCCTGTCCTGAGGCCAGAAGGGAGGGTCCCAGAGGTTTCCGTCGTAACTCGAGAAGGTCCCGCCGCAACTCGAGAAAATCCAGGAGGTTCTCCCCTCCAGGCGAGATGAGGCCCTTTTCCGCTGAGGCGCCTCGAGGCAAATCACCCCTTCCCACTTGAACTTTGAAAGGGTCCTTCACACCCTTGCTACAACTCAAGAAGTTCCCCGACATACCCGGCTCCATTGGAGAGGAACACCGAGGGTCCGGCAAACATCAAAGGAGCCCCATTTCCTCCTCAAAACTCGAGATGAGGGTTCCTTTCCC
>NW_024077745.1:0-1454 GCF_014754425.2 Oryx dammah
GGAAAAGACTCTGATGCTGGGAGGGATTGAGGGCAGGAGGAGAAGGGGACGACAGAGGCTGAGATGGCTGGATGGCATCACTGACTCGGTGGATGTGAGTTTGTGAACTCTGGGAGTTGGTGATGGAGAGGGAGGCCTGGCATGCTGCAGTTCATGGGGTCCCAAAGAGTCGAACATGAATGAGCGACTGAATTGAACTGACTGAAGTTAGCTAGAGTAGAGGGTGAGTGGGCAAAGCCAGGAGACTGAAAAAAGTAAGAAAACGGGGAAAATGAAGCTGGATGATTCTTTTAAGAAGGGTAACATGGGCTTCCTTGGTGACTTAGATGGAATCTGCCTGCAATGCAGGAGACCTAGGTTTGGTTTCTGGGTCTGGAAGATCCCCTGGTGAAGGGAATGGCTACCCACTCCAGTGGGTATTCTTGTCTGGAGAATGCCATAGACAGAGGAGCCTGGTGGGCTACAGTCCATGAGGTTGCAAGGAGTTGGACTTTCACTTTCACTTTTCAAAGATGGATGCAGGTAGTTAGAAGGGCCTATGTATTGTGCAAATGCAAATGAAAGGATAAAATAGCTTAGCAATAAAAAACTGTGGGAATATCACTTAATTTTAGATTCAAACAAATGTCTTTATATTTATAAAACACTAACTTAACTATGTAGGAACTTTCACATATTTAATCATTTTATTATGTAAAGCTTTATTTTCTTTACTGTGGGCAAAGTTGAGGAATGTTCTTTTCCTATCAATGAAGTAAAAGTAGTCCAGCTTTTTTTAATTTTTAATGAATTCAAAGTAATACAATTTTCAGAAGACATTTATGCATTGAGATCATCTTACCTTGATTCTAACATAATTATTCATTGGCTCAGTTCAGTTCAGTCGCTCAGTCATGTCTGACACTTTGTGACCCCATGAACTGCAGCAAGCCAGGCCTCCCTGTTCATCACCAACTCCCGGAGTTCACTCAAACTCATGTCCATCGAGTCGGTGATACCATCCAGCCATCTCATCCTCTGTCGTTCCCTTCTCCTCCTGCCCTCAATCCCTCCCAGCATCAGAGTCTTTTCCAATGAGTCAACACTTCACATGAGGTGGCCAAAGTACTGGAGTTTCAGCTTTAGCATCATTCCTTCCAAAGAAATCCCAAAGGCTGATCTCCTGTAGAATGGACTGGTTGGGTCTCCTTGAAGTCCAAGGGACTCTCAAGAGTCTTCTCCAACACCACGGTTCAAAAGCATCAATTCTTCGGCGCTCAGCTTTCTTCACAGTCCAACTCACACATCCATACATGACCACTGGAAAAACCATAGCCTTGACTAGATGGACCTTAGTTGGCCAAGGAATGTCTCTGCTTTTGAATATGCTATCTAGGTGGATCATAACTTTCCTTCCAAGGAGTAAGCGTCTTTTAATTTCATGGCTGCAGTCACCATCTGCAGTGATTTTGGAG
>NW_024077746.1:0-600 GCF_014754425.2 Oryx dammah
AGGAGCCCCGTTTCCTCCTCAAAGCTCGATATGAGGGTTCCTTTCCCTGCTTTGTTGGTAAAGGTTCCCCCGGCTTTGCTGTCGCATCTCGGATGCGGCGCTCTCCACAGGAAAGTCGAGAGGAACTCCAGGAGTCGTGCCACCATTCCCAATGTGCACAAAATGTCTCAGTCCACTCCAGAAGGACCTGATTTCCCTGCACTTCCTCGACATGCACGCCGAGGATCGACTCACACCACAATGGCACGTGTTACAGCACTGTCGGAAAGCCTCGTGGGAAAGCCTCCAAAGAATGCCACAGATGCCTGGATCAAGGCGCTGGGAAGCCTGCCACGGCTGCTCCAGCACGTGAGGAAAGTGGACGTGCATGTCCCCACGCGAGACGAGGACTGACTCCCCTGTGGAGCCTCCAGAAGGACACGAAAATCCATGTCAACACTGGAGAGGAATCCTCACGTTCCGTCATAGACTCCACAGGAGGTCTTAGGCCCCAGCACCGACTTCAGAGGAATCCCGACAGGACCCTTGTAACTTGCATGGAGACTGGCCTGTTTGAGTCCACAAGGGAGGGGCCCAGAGGTCCCCGTCGTAACTCGAGAA
>NW_024077746.1:700-1454 GCF_014754425.2 Oryx dammah
CCTGTCGCAAAGCCTCGTGGGAAAGCCTCCAAAGAATGCTACAGATCCCTGTATCAAGGCGCCGGGAAGCATGCCACGGCTGCTCCAGCTCGTGAGGAAAGCGGACGTTCATGTCCCCACTCGAGACGAGGGCTGACGCCCCTGTGGAGCCCCAAGAAGGACCCCAAGATCCATGTCAGCACTGGAAAAGAATCCTCAGGTTCCGTCATAGACTCCACACGAGGTCTTAGGCCCCAGCACCGACTTCAGAGGAATCCCGACAGGACCCTTGTAACTTGCATGGAGACTGGCCTGTTTGAGTCCACAAGGGAGGGGCCCAGAGGTCCCCGTCGTAACTCGAGAAGGCCCGGCCGAAACTCGAGAAAATCCAGGAGGTTCTCACCTCCAGGCGAGATGAGGCCCTTTTCCGCTGAGGCGTCCAGAGGCAAATCACCCCTTCAATCTTGAAGTTCGAAAGGGTCCTTCACACCCTTCTTGCAACTCAAGAAGTTCCCCGACATACCCGCCTCCACTCTAGAGGAACACCGAGGGTCCCGCCCACATCAACAGGAGCTCCATTTCCTCCTCAAAGCACGAGATGAGGGTTCCTTTCCCTGCTTCGTCGGGAAAGGATTCCCGGCATTGCTGTCGCATCTTGGAACTGGCGCTCTCCACAGGAATGTCGAGAGGAACTCCAGGGGTCGTGCCACCATTCCCAATGTGCACAAAATGTCTCAGTCCACTCCAGAAGAACCTGATTTCCCTGCATTTCCTC
>NW_024077747.1:0-327 GCF_014754425.2 Oryx dammah
TTCAGTTGCTCAGTCGTGTCTGACTCTTTGTGACCCCATGGACCACAGCAAGCCAGGCTTCCCTGTCCATCATCAGCTCCCAGAGCTTACTCAAACTCATGTCCGTAGCATCAGTGATGCCATCCAACCATCTCATCCTCTGTCATCCCCTTCTCCTCCCACCTTCAATCTTTCCCAGCATCAGGGTCTTTTCCAATGAGTCAGTTCTTTGCATCAGGTGGCCAAAGTACTGGAGTTTCAGCTTCAGCATCAGACCTTCCAATGAATATTCAGGACTGATTTCCTTTAGGATTGACTGGTTGGATCTCCTTGGACTGCAAGGAGATC
>NW_024077747.1:427-1453 GCF_014754425.2 Oryx dammah
ATCCCCTTCTCCTCCCACCTTCAATCTTTCCCAGCATCAGGGTCTTTTCCAATGAGTCAGTTCTTTGCATCAGGTGGCCAAAGTACTGGAGTTTCAGCTTCAGCATCAGACCTTCCAATGAATATTCAGGACTGATTTCCTTTAGGATTGACTGGTTGGATCTCCTTGCAGTCCAAGGGACTCTCAAGAGTCTTCTCCCACCCCACAGTTCAAAAGCATCAATTCCTCAGGACTCAGCTTTCTTTATAGTCCAGCTCTCACATCCATACATGACTACTGAAAAACCCATAGCTTTGACTAGATGGACCTTTGTCAGTAAAGCGTTGTTTCTACTTTTAATATGCCTTCTAGGTTGGTCATAGCTTTTCTTCCAAAGAGCAAGTGTCTTTTAATTTCATGTCTGCAGTCACCATCTGCAGAGATTTTGGAGCCCCCCAAAATAGTCTGTCACTGTTCCATTTTCCCCCATCTATTTGCCATGAAGTGATAGGACCAAATGCCATGATCTTAGTTTTCTGAATGTTGAGTTTTAAGCCAACTTTTTCACTCTCCTCTTTCACTTTCATCAAGAGGCTCTTTAGTTCTTCTTTGCTCTCTGTCATAAGGGTGGTATCATCTGCATATTTGAGGTTATTGATATTTCTCCCAGCAACTTTGATTCCAGCTTGTACTTTATCCATCCTGGCATTTCTCATGATGTACTCTTCATAGAAGTTAAATAAGCAGGGTGACAATATACAACCTTGATGTACTCTTTTCCCAATTTGGAACCAGTCTGTTGTTCCATGTCCAGTTCTAACTGTTGCTTCTTGTCCTGCATACAGATTTCTCAGGAGACAGGTCAAGTGGTATGGTATTCTCATCTCTTTAAGACTTTTCCTAGTTTGTTGTGATCCACCAGGTCAAAGCCTTTGGCGTAGTCAATAAAACAAAAGTAGATGTTTTGCTGGAACTCTCTTGCTTTCTCAATGATCCAGCGGATGTTGGATCAAATCTCCTAGAATTTTTCCATTTTGAATGATGGAT
>NW_024077748.1:0-1452 GCF_014754425.2 Oryx dammah
TATTCAACACAGTTCTGGAAGTTTTGGCCACAGCAATCAGAGCAGAAAAAGAAATAAAAGGAATCCAAATTGGAAAAGAAGAAGTAAAACCTTCACTGTTTGCAGATGACATGATCCTCTACATAGAAAACCCTAAAGACTCCACCAGAAAATTACTAGACCTAATCAATGAATATAGTAAAGTTGCAGAATATAAAATCAACAGTCAGAAATCCCTTGCATTCCTATACACTAATAATGAGAAAGTAGAAATAGAAATTAAGGAAACAATTCCATTCACCATGGCAACGAAAAGAATAAAATACTTAGGAATATATCTACCTAAAGAAACTAAAGACCTATATATAGAAAAATATAAAACACTGATGAAAGAAATCAAAGAGGACACTAATAGATGGCGATATATACCATGTTCATGGATCAGAAGAATCAATATAGTGAAAATGAGTATACTGCCCAAAGCAATCTACAGATTCAATGCAGTCCCTATCAAGCTACCAGCGGTATTTTTCACAGAAAAAAAAAATAATAATTTCAAGATTTATATGCAAATACAAAAAACCTCGAATAGCCAAAGCCATCTTGATAACAAAGAATGGAACTGGAGGAATCAACTTGCCTGGCTTCAGGCTCTACTACAAAGCCACAGTCATCAAGACAGTATGGTACTGGCACAAAGACAGAAATATAGATCAATGGAACAAAGTAGAAAGCCCAGAGATAAATCCACACACCTATGGACACCTTATCTTCGACAAAGGAGGCAAGAATATACAACGGAGTAAAGACAATCTCTTTAACAAGTGGTGCTGGGAATACTGGTCAGACACCTGTATAAGAAGGAAACTAGATCACTTTCTAACACCACACACAAAAATACACTCAAAATGGACTAAAGATCTAAACATAAGGCCAGAAACTATAAAACTCCTAGAGGAGAACATAGGCAAAACACTCTGCGATATAAATCACAGCAGGATCCTCTATGATCCACCTCCCAGAATACTGGAAATAAAAGCAAAAATAAACAAATGGGATCTAATTAAAATTAAAAGCTTCTGCACAACAAAGGAAACTATAAGCAAGGTGAAAAGACAGCCTTTGGAATGGGAGAAAATAATAGCAAATGAAGCAACTGACAACTAATGCAACTCAATTCTAGAAAAATAAATGACCCAATCAAAAAATGGGCCAAAGAACTAAATAGACATGTCTCCAAAGAAGACATATGGATGGCTAACAAACAAATGAAAAGATGCTCAATATCACTCATTATCAGAGAAATGCAAATCAAGACCACAATGAGGTACCATTTCACACCAGTCAGAATGGCTGCTATCCAAAAGTCTGCAAGAAATAAAGGCTGGAGAGGGTGTGAAGTAAAGGGAACCCTCTTACACTGTTGGTGGGAATGCAAACTAGTACAGCCACTATGGAGAGCAGTGTGGAGAT
>NW_024077749.1:0-458 GCF_014754425.2 Oryx dammah
GCAAAGCCGGGAATCCTTTCCCGACGAAGCAGGGAAAGGAACCCTCATCTCGAGCTTTGAGGAGGAAACGGGGCTCCTCTTGATGTGGCCGGGACCCTTGGTGTTCCTCGTGTGTGGAGGCGGGTATGTCGGGGAACTTCTTGAGTTGCAGCCATGGTGTGAAAGACCCTTTCGAATTTCAAGAGGGAAGGGGTGATTTGCCTCGAGACGCCACAGCGGAAAAGGACCTCATTTCTCCTGGAGGGGAGAACCTCCTGGAATTTCTCGAGTTGCGGCGGGACCTTCTCGAGTTACGACGGGGAACCCTGGGACCCTCCCTTGTGGCCTCAGGACAGGCCAGTCTCCATGCGAGTTGCGAGGGGAATATCGATATTCCTCTGCAGTCGGTTCCTGGGCCTAAGACCTCGTGTGGAGTCTATGAGGGAACCTGAGGATTCCTCTCCAGTGCTGACGTGGAG
>NW_024077749.1:558-1452 GCF_014754425.2 Oryx dammah
ACGTCCGCTTTCCTCACGAGCTGGAGCAGCCGTGGCAGTCTTCCTGGCGCCTTGATACAGGGATCTGTGGCATTCTTTGGAGGCTTTCCCACGAGGCTTTGGGACAGGGCTGTAACTCGTGCCACTTTGGTGTGAGTCGATCCTCGGCGAGCATGTCGAGGAAGTGCACGGAAATCAGGTTCTTCTGGAGTGGACTGAGATATTTTGTGCACATTGGGAATGGTGGCACGACCCCTGGAGATCCTCTCGACTTTCCTGTGGAAAGTGCCACCTCCGAGTTGCGCCAGCAAAGCCGGGAAACCTTTCCCGACGAAGCAGGGAAAGGAACCCTCATCTCGAGCTTTGAGGAGGAAACGGGGCTCCTCTTGATGTGGGCGGGACCCTCGGTGTTCCTCTCGAGTGGAGGCGGGTATGTCGGGGAACTTCTTGAGTTGCAGCAAGGGTGTGAAGGACCCTTTCGAAGTTCATGAGGGAAGGGGTGATTTGCCTCGAGACGCCTCAGTGGAAAAGGGCCTCATCTCGCCTGGAGGGGAGAACCTCCTGGATTTTCTCGAGTTACGGCGGGACCTTCTCGAGTTACGACGGGGACCACTGGGACCCTCCCTTGTGGCCTCAGGACAGGCCAGTCTCCATGCGAGTTGCGAGCGGCCTGTCGGGGCCTAAGACCTCGTGTGGAGTCTATGAGGGAACCTGAGGATTCCTCTCCAGTGCTGACATTAATCTTGGGGTCCTTCTGGGGGCTCCAAAGGGGAGTCAGTCCTCGTCTAGAGTGGGGACATGCACGTCTGCTTTAATCACGAGCTGGAGAAGCCGTGGCAGGCTTCCCGGAGCCTTGATACAGGGATCTGTGGCATTCTTTAGAGGCTTTCCCACGAGGCTTTGCGACAGGGCTGT
>NW_024077750.1:0-1452 GCF_014754425.2 Oryx dammah
GTGTGATCATAGATGTAGTGGTTGTGATGTCACAGATATAGTGGATGTGATGTCAGATATAGTGGGTTTCTTGTCATAAAAAGAGTGGGTGTGATGTCATATATAGTGCGTGTGATGTCATATAGTGGCTGTTATGTCATAAATACTATGGTTGTGATGTCATCAATACAGTGGCTGTGATCATAGATTTGGTGGGTGTGAAGTTACAGACAGAGTGGATGTGATGTCAGTTATAGTGGTTGTGTTGTTATAAGCACAGTGGGTGTGATGTCACATATAGTGGATACGATGTCATAAACATAGAGGGTGTGATGTCATAGATACAGCAGCTATGATGTCACATGCATAGTGGCTGTGATGTCACATACAGTGGATGTGATGTCATATATAGTGGGTGTGATGTCATAAATACAGTGATGGGTGTGTCATAAATGTTGTAGCGTGATGTCATAAGGAGGGAATGTGATGTCATGGTGCATATGATGTCATACATAGTGTTAGTCTGATGTCATCAATACAGTGGGTGTGATGACAGATACAGTGGATGTGATGTCATATAGTGTGTGTGATGTCATTGATATAGTTGATGTCTTATTGATGTCTTATAGAGTGGATGTGATGTCATATATGGTGGATGTTTTCTCATACAGTGGGTGTGATGTCATACATTTAGTGAGTGCGATGTCATAAAAAGAGTGGGTGTGATATCATACATACAGTGGGAGTGATGTCATAGTTATAATGGGTGAGATGTCACATGTAGGGGGTGTGATGTCCCAGAGAGTGGCTGTGCAGTCAGATATAGTGTGTTTGATGTCACATCTCCTGCATGTGATATTATAGGTAGACTGAGCGTGTTCTCTTATGTAGTGGATGTGATGTCATATATAGTGGGTGTGATGTCATAGAGACAGTGGAGTGATACAATAGATCCAGTCATGTGAAGGTATATACAGTTGGTGTGGTGTCATAGATACAATCTGTGTGATGTCATCTATTTAGTGGGTGTGATGGCAGATGTCGTGGGTGTGATGTATAAATAGAAAGGGTGTGATGTCATATAGAATGTATGTTTTGTCATAAATACAGTGGGTGTGATGTCAAAAATATAGTGGGCATTATATCATATACTTGGTGTGATGTCTTACAGAGTGGGTGTGATGTCAAATATAGTGGGTGTGATATCATAAATACAGGGGTGTGATGTCACAGATTCAGTGGAAATGATATCATAGATACAGTCGATGTTTTGTCCTATATAGTGGATGTGGTATCATATATAGTGGATGTGAAGTCATTGATACAGTGGGTTTGGTCATAGATAGGGTGGGTGTAATGTCACCAATATAATGGGTGTGATGTCATATAGTGGCTGTGATGTCATAAAACAGTGGGTGTGGTGCCATCAATATAATGGATGTGATCATAGATATGGTGTGTGTGACGTCACAG
>NW_024077751.1:0-1451 GCF_014754425.2 Oryx dammah
GCTTCCTGATGAAGAAAGTAGTCAGAAAAAAAAAGTCACTGCCTAGAATGAATGGAGACTAAAAATAAACTCTTACTCTTAAAATGTCACTTCATGGAAATTTATGCCTTAACAATTTGATAAATTTCATCTTGTGCTTTTTTTCATTTCTTTAGTTCAAAATAAATCCTTATTTATAGAAGTTGTGCTGTAAATACAGTAATTTATTTAAAAGAACAAAATTTTGTCATTTGCAGCAACAGGGATGGACTTGGAGGGCATTATGCTAAGTGAAATATGTCAGAGAAAGACAAATACTGTATGATATCATTTGTGTATAGAATCTAACAAACACAATAAACTAGTGAACATAACAATAAAAGCAGACTCATAGGGAACAAACTGGTGGTTTTTAGTGGGGGCAGGGCCAGTAGAGGGGTGTGGGTGTGGGAGATGCAAACAATTGGGTACAAGGTCAGCTTAAGGATGTATTGTTACAACACAGAGAACATAGCCAATATTTTGTAATAACTGTAAATGGAAACTAACCTTTAAAACTGTTACATAGCCATTGTTTGGCTACAGTCCACAGGGTCACAGAGAACCAGACAGGACTGATGCGCCTGAGCACACACACACACACAAGTGAGAGAAGCCAGTCTGAGAAAGCTGCACCATCTGATTCCACCCACACGACATTCTGGACGGAGCAGAGCTACGGAGACAGCAGAAAGACCAGTGTTTGCAGGGATATAGGGAAGAAGGGGAAAATTTTACAGACACTTTTAAGAAAAGAAAGCCTAACCAATGAGTAAAAGTCAAAAAGTTTAATAGTAAAGCTTAACAAACTTGGGTAGCTCAGCTGGTAAAGAATCCGCCTGCAATGCAGGAGACCCCAGTTTGATTCCTCAGTCGGAAAGTTCCCCTCGAGAAGGGACAGGCTACCCGCTCCAGTATTATTGGTCTTCCCTGGTGGCTCATACAGTAAAAAATCTACTTGACCTGGGTTCGATTCCTGGGTTGGGAAGGTCCCCTGGAGAAGGAAGTGGCAACCCACTCCAGGATTCATGCCTGGAGAATCCCGTGGACAGAGGAGCCACGGACAGAGGAGTCCACGGGGTTTCACAGAGTCAGACACCGCTGAAGTGACTAAGCACAGCACGGCGCATACAAAGTTTGGGGGATTCTTTGTGTTGTTCTCAGTTCATTAAAGACTAACTTCCACTTTTATGCTGAGTTTAGAAAGTCATCAGTGCTTGTCATAAAGAACTGTGGAGAGCACGGCTATTCTCTGCTCACAAGTGACCTCACTCAGGCCTCCTGTTTTAGTGCTCCCCAAAACCCTCAACACTCACACACGTGCACTTATGGGGCAACACCGTCTTTCTCAGTTACTCAGAGATGATCGGTGCCTTGTCATCTTAGCCTTTGCACAGGTGTTCAGCACACATTGTGATGCGTCTCACATGAGG
>NW_024077752.1:0-1451 GCF_014754425.2 Oryx dammah
AGCATGTGAGATGAGTGCAATTGTGCGGTACTTTGAGCATTCTTTGGCATGACCTTTCTTTGGGAGTGGAATGAAAACTGACCTTTTCCAGTCCTGTGGCCACTGCTGAGTTTTCCAAATTTGCTGGCATATTGAGTGCAGCACTTTCACAGCATCATCTTTCAGGATTTGAAACATCTTAATTGGAATTTCATCACCTCCACTAGCTTTGTTCATAGTGATGCTTTCTAAGGTCCACTTGACTTCACATTCCAAGATGTCTGGCTCTAGATTAGTGATCACATCATCATGAATATCTGTGTCGTGAAGATCTTTTTTGTACAGTTCTTCCATGTATTCTTGCCACCTCTTCTTACTATCTTCTGCTTCTGTTAGGTCCATACCATTCCTGTCCTTTATCGAGCCCATCTTTGCATGAAATGTTCCCTTGGTATCTCTAATTTTCTTGAAGAGATCTCTAGTCTTTCCTATTCTGTTGTTTTCCTCTCTTTCTTTGCACTGATTGCTGGAGAAGGCTTTCTTATCTCTTCTTGGTATTAGTTAACAAAAACAAGACCAGTAGCTGACTGTGGCTCAGATCATGAACTCTTTATTATCAAATTCAGACTTAAATTGAAGAAAGTAGGGAAAACCACTAGACCATTCAGGTATGACCTAAATCAAATCCCTTATGATTATACAGTGGAAGTGAGAAATAGATTTAAGGGCCTAGATCTGATAGAGTGCCTGATGAACTACAGAATGAGGTTTGTGACATTGTACAGGAGATGGGGATCAAAACCATCCCCATGGAAAAGAAATGCAAAAAAGAAAAATGGCTGTCTGGGGAGACCTTACAAATAGCTGTGAAAAGAAGAGAAGCAAAAAGCAAAGGAGATAAGGAAAGATATAAGCATCTGAATGCAGAGTTCCAAAGAATAGCAAGAAGAGATAAGAAAGCCTTCTTCAGCGATCAATGCAACGACATAGAGGAAAAGAACAGAATGGGAAAGACTAGAGATCTCTTCAAGAAAATTAGAGATAACAAGGGAACATTTCATGCAAAGATGGGCTCGATAAAGGACAGAAATGGTATGGACCTAATAGAAGCAGATATTAAGAAAAGGTGGCAAGAATACACAGAGGAACTGTACAAAAAAGATCTTCATGACCTGGATAATCCTGATGGTGTGATCACTCATCTAGAGCCAGACATCTTGGAATGTGAAGTCAAGTGGGCCTTAGAAAGCATCACTATGAATAAAGCTAGTGGAGGTGATGGAATTCCAGTTGAGATGTTTCAAATCCTGAAAGATGATGTTGTGAAAGTGCTGCACTCAATATGCCAGCAAATTTGGAAAACTGAGCAGTGGCCACAGGACTGGAAAAGGTCAGTTTTTATTCCAATTCCAAAGAAAGGCAATACCAAAGAATGCTCAAAGTACCGCACAATTGCACTCATCTCACATGCT
>NW_024077753.1:0-1451 GCF_014754425.2 Oryx dammah
TGAAGCCTCAAAGGATTCTCCTGAATCAACATCTAAGGACCTGCACTAAACCAGGCTGGGTCAGGCCTTATGCAAGACCCTTGCAAACACTCCTGAGCCTCCTTCCCAGTGTCTGCACTGAACCAGGCTGGGCCCTGCACTCCTTCCAACCAGACAAATAAGCTGAGCCTCCTTTCTGTGCTTAAGCTGACCAGGCTGGGTCCTGGTCTTCTTCAAGGCCACGACAAATACTACAGAAACCACATCTCGGTCCCTGCACTGAACCAAGCTAGTTCCTTTAATGGGCAGGCACTGACAAAAAACCCTGAGCCTAAATGTCGGGTCCTGCATGGCACGAGGCTAAGTGCTGCCCATCTTCATGACCCCTAACAGGCCTGAGCCGACATCTTGAGCCTGGTGCTGAAGCATTTTGGGAGCTGCCTCTGTTGCACCACAGCAAGTGCTCCTGAGCCTACATCCTGGGACCTGCACTGAACCCGTTGGGGCCCTACCTTTGTTCAAGCCCCCGACAAATACTCCTGAGCTCAGCTCTCAGTTCCTGCCCTGAACCATGCTGGGTCCTGCCTTTGTTTATGCCCCTGAGAAACACTCCTGCGTCCACATCACCGTCCTGCCATGAACCAGGCTGTGTCCTGCACTTATTCAAGGCCCCGACCAACATAGCTGAGCCTGTATCTGACTCTCATGTTAGTTCCCATCCTTATTCGAGCCACCGGCAAGCTATCCTCAGCCGACAAGTAACGCTATGCCTCGGAACTATGGTGGGTCCAGCTATTCTTCAGTCACCCAGGAAACACAGGCGATCCCACATCTCACTGGATGCACTCAAGAAGGCGGGGTTATGTGTTTGATCAAGACCCCAACAAACACTCCTGAGCCCTAGGACACTAGGTCCCTGCAGTAAACCAGGCCAAATCTTGCATTGGTTCAAGCCTCCAGCAAAGAATCCTCAGCACTCATCTGTTGTCTAAGCTTCCGAAAAATATTCCTGGGCCCACCTCTAGGTCCGTTCGCTGAATTAGGCTGGGTCGTGCCCTTGTGCAAGACACCTACAACACTCCTTAGCGCACCTCTATGTCCCTGAACTCAACCACGCGGGATCCTGCGCTTGTTCGTGCCCCTGAAAATGCCTCCGGAGCCCACATCTAGGTCCCTTCGCTGACCCAGGCTGGTCCTGCGCTTCTTCAGACCCCGAGAGATACTCATTAGCCCACCTACTGTCCCTGCACTGAACCCAGGTGGGCCCTGTACTTGCACAAGCCCTCAACAAATATCCCAGAGCCCACATTTTGGTCCTTCTACTGATCCAGACTGGGTCCTGGCCTTCTTCAAGCACCAGACAGTCTCTCCTGGGCCCACAACGTGGTCCCTGAACTGAATTCTGCTGGATCCTGCACCAGCTCAATGCCCCGACCAACACACATGAGTCCAATCTCACTCCCAGAACTCAC
>NW_024077754.1:0-1451 GCF_014754425.2 Oryx dammah
TCCTTTCCCGACGAAGCAGGGAAAGCAACCCTCATCTCGAGCTATGAGGAGGAAACGGGGCTCCTCTTGATGTAGGCGGGACCCTAGGTGTTCCTCTCGAGGGGAGGTGGCTATGTCGGGGAACTTCTGGAGTTGTAGCAAGGGTGTGAAGAACCCTTTCGAAGTTCAAGAGGGAAGGTGTGATTCGCCTCGAGAGGCCTCAGCGGAAAAGGGCCTCATCTCGCCTGGAGGGGAGAACCTCCTGGATTTTCTCGAGTTGCGGCGGGACCTTCTCAATTTACGACGGGGACCTCTGGGACCCTCCGCCTTGGCCTCAGGAAAGGCCAGTGTCCATTCGAGTTGTGTGGGGCCTCTCGGAATTCCTCTCCAGTAAGTTTCGGGGCCTAAGACCTCGTGTGGAACGAGACCGGAACCAGAGGATTCCTCTAAAGTGCTGACATGGATCGTGCGGTACCACTGGAGGCTCCACAGGGGGGTCAGTCCTCATCTCGAGTGTGGACATGCACGTCCGCTTTCCTCACGAGCTGGAGCAGCCTTGGCAGGCTTCACGGCACCTTGATACAGGGATCTGTGGCATTCTTTGGAGGCTTTCCCGCGAGGCTTTCGGACAGGGCTGTCACACGTGCCACTGTGGTGTGAGTCGATCCTCGGCGTGCATGTCGAGGAAGTGCAGGGAAATCAGGTTCTTTTGGAGTGGACTGAGACATTTTGTGCACATTGGGAATTTTGGCACGACCCCTGGAGTTCCTCTCGAGTTTCCTGTGGAGAGTGCCTCCTCCGAGATGCGACAGGGAAGCCAGGAATCCTTTCCCGACGAAGCAGGTAAAGGAACCCTCATCTCGAGCTATGAGGAGGAAACGGGGCACCTCTTGATGTGGGCGGGACCCTCGGTGTTCCTCTCGAGTTGAGGCGGGTATGTCGGGGAACTTCTTGAGTTGCAGCAAGGGTGTAAAGGACCGTTTCGAAGTTCAAGAGGGAAGGGGTGATGTGTCCTGAGACGCCTCAGCGGAAAAGGTCCTCATGTCGCCTGGAGGGGAGAACCTCCTGGATTTTCTCGAGTTGCGGCCGGACCTTCTCGAGTTACGACGGGGACCTCTGGGACCCTCCCTCTTGGCCTCAGGAAAGGCCAATCTCCATGCGATTTGCGAGTGGCCTGTCGGGATTCCTCTGCAGTCGGTGCCGGGGCCTAAGACCTCATGTGGTGCCTATGACGGAACCTGAGGATTCCCCTCCAGTGCTTACATGGATCTTGGGGTACTTCTGGAGGCTCCACCGGGGAGTCAGCCCTCGTCTCGAGTGGGGACATGCACGTCCGCTTTCCTCACAAGCCTAAGCAGTCGTGGCAGGCTTCCCGTCACCTTGATACAGGGATCTGTGGCATTCTTTGGAGGCTTTCCCGCGAGGCTTTCCCACGAGGCTTTCCAGCAGGGCTGTCACTCGTTCCACGGTGG
>NW_024077755.1:0-691 GCF_014754425.2 Oryx dammah
GATTATACAGTGGAAGTGAGAAATAGATTTAAGGGCCTAGATCTGATGATAGAGTGCCTGATGAACTATGGACAGAGGGCGTGACATTGTACAGGACACAGGGATCAAGACCATCCCCATGGAAAAGAAATGCAAAAAAGCAAAATGGCTGTCTGGGGAGGCCTTACAAATAGCTGTGAGCCATTAAAAAGAATACATTTGAATCAGTTCTGATGAGATGGATGAAACTGGAGCCAATTATACAGAGTGAAGTGAGCCAGAAAGAAAAACACCAATACAGTATACTAACACATATATATGGAATTTAGGAAGATGGCAATGATGACCCTGTATGCAGGACAGCAAAAAAGACACAGATGTGTATAGCGGACTTTTGGACTCAGAGGGAGAGGGAGAAGGTGTGATGATTTGAGAGAATGGCATTGAAACATGTATAATAACATGTAAGAATCGAAATGCCAGTCTATGTCTGATGCAGGATATGACACGCTTGGGGCTGACGCGCGGGGATGACCCAGAGAGATGTTGTGGGGAGGGGGGTGGGAGGGGGGTTCATGTTTGGGAACGCATGTACACCTGTGGTGGATTCATGTCAATCTATGCCAAAACCAATACAGAATTGCAAGGTAAAAATTAAAAATAAATAAATAAATTTTAAAAAAAAATCAAAAAAAAAAAAAAAAAAAAGAAA
>NW_024077755.1:791-1451 GCF_014754425.2 Oryx dammah
ATACCCATTTGAATGCAGAGTTCCAAAGAATAGCAAGAAGAGATAAGAAAGCCTTCCTCAGAGATTAATGCAAAGAAATAGAGGAAAAGAACAGAATGGGAAAGACTAGAGATCTCGTCAAGAAAATTAGAGATACCAAGGGAACATTTCATGCAAAGATGGGCTCGATAAAGGACAGAAATGGTATGGAGCTAACAGAAGCAGAAGATATTAAGAAGAGGTGCCAAGAATACACAGAAGAACTGGACAAAAAAGATCTTCACGACCAAGATAATCACGATGGTGTGATCACTCACCTAGAGCCAGACATCCTGGAATGTGACGTCAAGTGGGCCTTAGTCAGCATCACTACGAACAAAGCTAGTGGAGGTTTTCACTCCAATCCCAAAGAAAGGCAATGCCAAAGAGTGCTCAAACTACCGCACAATTGCACGCATCTCACATGCTAGTAAAGTAATGCTCAAAATTCTCCAGGCCAGGCTTCAGCAATACGTGAACCGTGAACTTCTTGATGTTCAAGCTGGTTTTAGAAAAGGCAGAGGAATCAGAGATCAAATTGCCAACATTTGCTGGATCATGGAAAAAGCAAGAGAGTTCCAGAAAAAACATCTATTTCTGCTTTATTGACTATGCCAAAGTCTTTGACTATGTGGATCACAA
>NW_024077759.1:0-1450 GCF_014754425.2 Oryx dammah
CAGATATGATCCAGAAACGTTTGCTCTCACAAGGCCTGGTCCAATAATAGCACACTGAAGGGCCTGTCAATGGAATCTTCCGTAGACGTGGGAATGAGTTTTCCCAGCCCTGTGGGACACAATGGCCATGAAATGCCCCCAAAACACAGTCAAATAGTGGCTTGGAAGGGGTTTTGCTGACTGGAATTTGGCACTTGCCAGCTGCCCCTACAAAGGTTACATCAAGACCACGGCAAGCTGCTAACCCTCAACACTCCCTGAAAGGAGTTCAGGGTGGAATTCAGAAATAAGGCACCTTGTGCTCTTGGGAAAACCCCGAGGAACTGGCCTTCAGACAGTCAGATGTTTTCAGGTAGATTTTATGAGCCCAAGTCCTTGCCTCTTCTCATACCCAGAGAAACACTGACGCCATGAACCAATGTCTGGGCCTGCTTCTTCTGGCAGCCCACCAGCAGCTCTTCTACTTTTTTTGAGGGAGGGCACATACCTTTAACTTTCTTGTTAAGTTTGGTTCTTCTAGAATACCACAAGTCTCCAGGTATGACACGAATTTCCCTGACCAACACATAGACGATGCTGAAACAGTCACCTTTTCATCTTCCTCCTAAAAGCACCCTGACAGAGCAGGCAGAGGGGACCCAGAGCTCCACGAAGCCCCTGTACAGCCTGAAGAAGTCAGAGCGGCACTGCCCCTTTTCCTATGAGACTGGGTTCTCAGGTGTCTGAGAAGGGAAATAGGTAGATAGTTATACATGAACAGAGTATCAAAGGAGCCAAAGAATTGGCCCTGAAAATAAAGAGAGTGAGGAATGTGGTGATCCCAGGACGAAAGAGCAGATAAAACCAAGGATGGTCTTGGTATGCAGGAACAGAAAAAACAGACCCTTTATGGACTTTCCCCCACCCCATGTTGTAACTATTAATGGATTTCATGTCCTCCTGAATAGTATAACCTGTCTCCCCCACTACCCCATAGGGGGGGAGAAGGCATTCACCTCTCTTTCCTCCCACCCAGTATACATGTCTCATCCAATCAGCAAATGACTCTCAAGGCCTCTATCCCACTCCTTGTGCACTGGGTATAAAAGTGGACTAAGGAATCCCATTCAGCGGGAAAGTAGACCCCAAGGGAAGAGTTTTGTGCATAAATAAAAGTTTTCTTGAAATATTGAACTGCCTTTGATAATGGATTTTAAGTTTCTTGACCTCTGAGCTGGCCTGCTGTTCCAACAGCATCTCCCACTCTAATAAACTTTAATTCCCTGTCATTCTGTCTATTGTCTGGAAAGTCTTTTCCAACCCATTGCTGGACCAAAGCAAGTATTTACTGAAGATAACTTATCAAGATGAAGAAAGAAAGGAAGGGTCTGAAAAGGAACAGACTAAGAATAGATTTCAATGTTATTATAAAGTTTCTGCTGATTTGTGATAATTAAATCCATGTTAATAT
>NW_024077760.1:0-1450 GCF_014754425.2 Oryx dammah
TCCCTCCATCCTCTCCTTCAGAGGCCTTCCTGAGCCCCAGCAAACCCGGATCCTGGTGTGCCCCCAGGCCTACCCGCCTGGGCACCAGGCACCCAGCCTCAAGGGACCCTGAGTGAGACACCCTGTTCCCACGTGGCCCTCCAGGACATGGCTCTGACTTCTCTCTTCTGCCAACAGAGCCAGCATCCAAGCAAGGATGAATGTGGGGGCCGCAATGGCTTGACTCCAGGAACCTCCCCTCTAGGCCTCCCCCACCTCTCTCTGCCTTCCCAGAGCCCTGGAAACAAAAGCCGCCCTCGCCTCTTACCTCCAGTTCTGTTATTGGGCCAAATGGAGACC
The DNA here is from genome assembly GCF_014754425.2 of Oryx dammah. Taxonomy (NCBI): domain Eukaryota; kingdom Metazoa; phylum Chordata; class Mammalia; order Artiodactyla; family Bovidae; genus Oryx; species Oryx dammah. Next base: position 340 of record NW_024077760.1, read on the forward strand.
CCGCAGCCCTGGTCATCCAGAGAGAGGGGAGGGGAGGAAGTTGAGGGAGGGCTCTGTTTCCCAGGCCTCTGCCAGCCGGGCAGTGATCAATGGGACAGTGTTGGCCTTTCATGTGGCTTCTGGGGCCTGGATGGGGCTCTAAGGATCAGAGATCAGAGATCAGGTTTGTTCAAGGTCTCCATCTGGTGGACGCGGGACTCATTCACCCCGGGGAGAAGGCCTGGTTGGGGATGGGGAAGGGGGGTAAGAAGGGTTTCCAGGTGTAGAAAGGGGTTGTTTGGCACAAGAGGGACATGGGGGCTCCAGGGCTGTTTGCAGCTCCATGATGAAGCTGGCGTGGGCTCCAGGGTCGATGTGTGTTCTCATATCATGAGGCTCTCAGCATCATAGTAGTGAGAGAGTCAATTCCTAGGCAGGTTGATAAGAAGTCTGGGGTCCCCAAGGAGGAGGAGAAAGGGGTCTGGAATTCTCAAGGAGGAGGAAAGAACAAACATCTTTTTTCTCTCCATTCCTTAGCCTTAGCCACATGGTATTGGTGGTATAACCGCTAAGTCGTGTCCGACTCTCGTGACCCCATGGACTGTAGCCCACCAGGTTCCACTGTCCCTGAGATTCTCCAAGCAAGAAGCAAGAATACTGGAATGGGTGGCCATTTCCTTCTCCAGAGGATCTTTCTGACCCAGGAATTGAACCCAGGACTCTTGCATTGCAGGGAGATTCTTTCCCAACTGAGCTATAAGGGAAGTCCTTAGTCACATAAAATGCTTTTTTCTTTAAGCCCAGGAACTGATGATTACAACAACTCAATTTGAACTCTGTACTGAAGATTATATAACAACAATGTATCCTGCTTGAGGGCAGTTTATTCCTTCCTGAAAACCTTTGGGCTAATCCTGCTATCTTAAAATGTAAATTATGGGAGTGGGTCTAGCAAGATCTCATCTTTTGATTTATTGTAATAACTAATTAAAAAGTCTATAACTCCCTTGCTAACACTAGCGAGGCGAGGCACTCCCCATTCCCTTCTGATGTCTTTGTTAGAAGCTTTCTCTGTGCTTTTCATGCTTGAATAAAACCCTGCTACACAAAAGCTCTTGAAGGATCAAGCCTG
>NW_024077761.1:0-1449 GCF_014754425.2 Oryx dammah
CCAAACCACTTGCCCGCGTCTGTGCTGGGGAGGAGAGCCCTAGGGAAACTCGGTCTGTCAAGCAACTGGCAGGCGAGCAGGGACTCAGCCTCCTCGTTGTGGGGCTGCCTCCCCGACCCAGGGGCCCTGGGAGCCCAGTGCTCTCCGTGTGCGCTGAGTCCGGGCGGCCAAGCACCAGCGGGAGAAGCCGTGCAGTTGGGCTTCCCTACCGTCTGACACAGCGCTAAGTGCTGGAGCCCTTGGCAGACTGAAAGACACCGGACCCTAAACCCTCCCCAAGGGCGCCTGGGCCCTAGTTGCAAAGACAAGGCAGGAGAAGAGCTGAGGCCAGGAATGCGCCAGTGGTGTCTCCCAGCCTGGGGTAGCATGCTCCTTCCTGGGCAGGAACACTAGCAGCGAGACAAGTCTGGGCAAGTCTCTCCCAGGGCAGAGCTTCCTCATACCAGGGACTCTGCCCAAGCGCCCTTGGCTAGAGTTTAGCGGACGGTGGCTTTCAGCCTGTCAAGGCCTCCAGCACTTAGTGCTGTATCAGACGGGAGAGAAGCCCAACTGCAAGGCTTCTCCCGCTGGTGCTTGGCCGCCCAGTCTCAGCGCAGCACGGAGAGCTTCGGGCGGCTCCCAGGGCCCCTGGGTGGGGGACGCAGCCCCTCAACGCGAAGGCTGAGTCCCTGCTCGTCTGCAAGTGCTTGAGAGACCGAGTTTCCCTAAGGCTCTCCTCCCAAGCACAGACGCGAGCAAGTGATTTGGGACTGCCATGGGGTTCTGAGCTCCCGCACACAGCCCCAGGTCAGGGAAGCAGCCCTGGAGCCAAGACGTCCGGGAGGCGCGTGGCGCCCCCTAATGGAAGCCGAATGCACAGCACGCTGGGAAGCGACTCTCCTCGGGGGAGGAGCAGGCAGCCCAGCAGCGTGCGTCTGCAAGGCCTGGCTGGTGATTGCAAGTGCGCCTCCAGAACGGCAGAGCTCCAGCTCTGCTCCTAGGCCCGATCTGGCAGAATCCCTGGTGGGAGGCTGCTCTGCCCTGGGCGAGACTTGCCCAGACTTGTCTCGCTGCTAGTGTTCCTGCCCAGGAAGGAGCATGCTGCCCCAGGCTGGGAGACGCCACTGGCGCCTTCATGGCCTCAGCTCCTCTTCTACCTTGCCTTTGAACCTAGGACCCAAGCGCCCTTGGGGAGAGTTTATGGGCCGTTGGCTTTCACCCTGCCAAGGGTTCCAGCACTTAGCGCTGTGTCGGACGGGAGGGAAGCCCAACTGCAAGGCTTCGCCCTCCGGTGGTTTGCCGCCCGGACTCAGCGCAGCACGGAGAGCACCGGGCGGCTCCCAGGGCCCCTGGGTGGGGGAGGCAGCCCGAAAACGCGGAGGCTGGGTCCCTCCTCGTCTTCTAACGCTTGAGAGACCGAGATTCCCAGGGCTCCCCTCCCCAGCACAGACGCGTGCAAGTGGTTTGGGC
>NW_024077762.1:0-1449 GCF_014754425.2 Oryx dammah
CATGAAATAATGGGATGCTTATGTATTTCAGTGGCCAAACTACAAAAGATATATGGGACTGCCAAGAACAATTGCCCTTTTCAGATTCACTAATTTTTGTAGCAAAATCAAAGCCTCATATTTTTTGCAGACTCTTGCCTGATTGAATCCCATCCTGACAAAGTTGGCACACAGATGCTCCGCACACAGGTGTGTACACAGACCCTGACAAGTGAAATGAGCTGATTTGCATTGTGGCTACCAATGGCTCTTTGGTCTGCCCCTCTTTCCCTCCAGTTTTCTGTACTCTTCCTGCATGTTCTACCAGGTAGGATGTGGGAAATCGGTAGCTCCAACACACACATTAAAAGTTGTAGGGATAAAGTTGACTCCATTACAAATTAAAGTTACACTGCTGGTTCAGCAGTAAAGAACCCACCTGCCAATGCAGGGGACCTGGGTTCAATTTCCTGAGTAGTGAAGATCCCCTAGAGAAGGAAATGGCAACCCATTCCAGTATTCATGCCAGGGAAATCCCATAGACAGAAGAGCCTGGATGGTTATCGTCCATGGGGTTGCAAAAGAATCAGACACAAATTAGTGACTAAATAACAAAATCAGGGAAGTCTTTTCCCCATCATTTCCTCCTTCTGACCACTGCTGAATATGATTTAAAAACTGGAGATTTGGAGTTGTAATTGAAAATCAGAAACATATATTACTTTTCCAATTGAAGGAGGAATCTGTAAACTCAGTCCATAAGTGTTTAAAATCTTAGAACTTCATTAAGTTGTGATGACTACAGTGAGACAGTCAAGGTTGAGAAATAGAAGCTCAGCTTTCTCTCCCCAGCAAGACAGCTGCCAGATGACACTGTGCTCTGAACTTGTTCTCTTGGCCTCTGTTGTGCTCGTCTCCTGCATGCAGAACAAGAAAACTTTAAAAGCTATTAGGGTTTGCGGGGCTCAGATACACAATGTCAAAAAATTCCCCCAATCCCACAAAGAAAACAACATTTCTTCTTCTTCTTCCTTTTTTTTTTTGGAAATTTTAAGAAAAGATTTATGGACCTTCAGGTTTATAAAACCATCTGGTGCTTTGTAGTTTGCAGGCTGGTTGCTCTGAGAGTTCAAAGTTTGGACTGACCACACCACTATTGTTACCACTCCCTCCTTCTTGAACAGTTCAATTTCGTTTCTACATTGATACCTAAGAAGCTAGTCTTTTAAACTTACTGGACAACTTGTAAAAATCAGTAGGATTTAGGAGAATGTATCTGTTTCTTTTTAAGGGCATTTTTACTGTTTGACCCTTGTTTCATTTAGGAGTCCAGTTGGTGAACTCTGAGTTTCCATTTAGCTTAGCTTCCTTGTGGGAGCACTGCATACTTTAGGGTTTTTTTTAGCAGTTGGTAACTTTGACCCCTCTCAGTAAAGTGTTTAGGCTGAGGAGGACTGAAAAGAGCTTTCT
>NW_024077763.1:0-1448 GCF_014754425.2 Oryx dammah
ATTGTCCTTTTAAGTATTCCCTAGATGTAGTCTAGGTAGTTAATCATGTATAGAATGTGCAACTTGTGTGGCTTGAAAAGATGAGCCACTCGGCCCTGCGCCCCTCCAGGTCACCGCTAGCCGGTAGCGCAGCCTTAGGCCGCAGCTCCCTACTCCCCAAAGCGGCGGGAGATCCCAAGCACGCCTCTCCCCGCCCCTGCCAGCCTCGGGACAGCTCGCTGCAGCCCTAGCAAATCCCTCTCGCTGACCCAGAGCTGCAAGCAACCCCAAGGCGCGCGCGCACGCGCATGCCGTAAGCTCGCTTCTCCTGGCGAGAGCAGCGTGTGCCCCCTTTCCTCTGCGCGCAGAGCGAGCCCCACTTTCATGTTGGCACAGGGTCCACCGGCACGCGCGGCAGCAGACGCCTTCCTGCCAAGGCTGCAGGGCGGGAGCCCTGCCTTCTTGCGCACGGGGTGGAGCCCGCCACCCGCGGCGCGTGCCCCCACATCCTGTGCTCGCGGCTTGTGGAAGACCCCTCTTCCTGCGCGCCAGGTAACGTTTGCCTTCCCCGCACCCCGGCATGGGCGGCGCGAAACTCCCCTTCCTGCACAGACGGCACAAGCACCCCCATTCCTGTGCGCGCAGCGGGGCCCCAGAACCTCGTGCCAGTGCCACCCCAGAACCTCGTGCAAGCGCATGCCGGCCAGCCCTACCCCGGAACGAGGGACGCGAGCCCCCCACCAGTTTTCTAGGAAGGCTGCAGGGCGTGAGCTCTCCTTTGCGCACGCGGGGCCCCACGCCGCCGGCGACACGGGCCTCTCTTCCTGGGCGCACGGGATCAGCCGTCTTCTGTGCACGTGTGGTGAGGCTCCACTTCTTGAGTGTGCAGGCCTCCTGGCCTGGTGGTGAAAATCCCAGGAGCTGCCCGCGCGGCGAAGCATGCGCCCCCATGCCTTCCTGCACACGTGTAGGGCCAGCCTATCCCCGGGAGCGCTCGGCGTGAGCACACTGCACCCCCATTCCTGCTTGCCTGGCGCAGCTCGAGCACCCGGGGTCCTGCGCGCGCAAGGCCAGCACCCCCAGGAAATTTGATTGCCGGGACAGACCATCCCTCCTCTCAGCAGGCGGGGCCCCTTCCTGACCACGTGACACTACCTGACCCCTGCCTCCTGGGCGCGTGATGCAAGCTCCCCTTTTGTGCACTCCCGGAGCCCTCAGCGTCGGGTGAGCATCCTCTCACATGAAGAGATCCTCAGTCGAAAGCCGTGTTTCCTCAATTGCCAAGAAGGGGGTCCGCACTCGTGGGCTCCGCGGCCTCCACTGGTCATGGATCGGTTCCCCACCGCGGGCCGTGTGTTCTCAACCGCGCTCCGAGGGGTCCCCACTCGCAGGCATCACGCCCTCAACTGGGCACGGAGGGGTCTCGAGCCTGAGATACTAGTTGCTGGGAAAGATTGAGGGCAGAAAGA
>NW_024077764.1:0-1448 GCF_014754425.2 Oryx dammah
TTTTCCTGCCAGATATTTGACATTTCAAAGGGAGAGATTCAAGTCTGTACTTGTGTTTCCAAACAGTAATTGCTCTAATTAATAAAGTGTTTATCAAAGGTGATGTCCAGTATCACGATTGTTGGAAACAGAGTCATTACTGAATGACCACACACTTTACTGATGTGGAGTGGACGTGCCCCGGAGCCACACACGAGGGCTGGGAGGATCTGCCCCACGACAGGCGAGGGGAGGAGACCACATTCCCACCTTACTGAGTTCACCAGCCACTGACTGATCATTCTCACGCCGCAGCCAAGACTCCGCATGGAATGGTGAGAGGGTAACAGACCCAGGACCTACTAAGACCTGCACTAGTCTCACAGGTGCACAGGAGAAGGGTGAGCTCACTTACATGCGGCATCTTAAAAAAATAAATAAATAAAAAGCAAAGCACCAAGGTCCTCCATCCAGGGCACAGATTGGTATTTGCAGAAGGTGGGCTGTGGGTTTGTGAAGTAGGTGAAGGTGGTCAAAAGGCACAAACTTCCAATTACAGAAAAGTAACTCATGGGATCATCACGTGTAGCATGGGAACTATAGCTAATAAAACTATTTTTAAAAATTATTTTGTATGTTTGAAAGTTGATAAAAGAGTGGATCTAAAGAGTCCTCATCACACACACACAAAAGATGTCACAATGGGAGATGATGGACGTGAGATGGACTTATCATGGGGATAGTTTCACAATATATACAAACACTGAGTCATTATGTTGCACATCCAAAATGAATATGAAGGGATATGTCAACTATGCATCAATTAAGAAAAAGAAAATGGTGGAAGGATGAGAGGCGCTCTCACAGTTGCTGAGAAAGATAAAGCCTTGAGCTTTGCATCAGGGTCTGCAGGCTTCCCTTCCCCTCAGTAAAGTAAAGGATACTTATGGCCTTGGAGGCAGCAGATGGGATCCTGCATTTCTCACAAGCTCCCAGGAAATGCCAATTCCTGCAGATCCCTGGCTGCACTTTGAGTAGCAAGGTGTTAAAGCTCCTGAGGGTGGAGATTAGCTGGGCTGGTTTCTAAGGGATCCAGTTACACTTCTGAGTACAGCACAGGGCATTTCTGGCCTCCATTCCTGACAGTGTAAAATAGCTTGGGGTGAGCCGAGGCAGTGTTTCCCTTGCAGACAAGAGGAACATGGCGATTTCATCAGACTGGAAAGGATGCTGTTTCATGTTCATATACGGATCTCCCCAGACAAATGGGGCCCCCCGCAAAGGCCTTCAGAAATAAGGGAAAAAAGCCCACTATGACTGTGAAAGTATATTCTGGAGTGCTATCTACAGTGAATAAACTAGATTAAAGGACATGATTTTAAGTCACAGCTCAAGTGGTTCAATTGCCCAGAAGCTTTTTTTTTTTTAAGTTTTATGTTGAACTCTTCTTAGAAGTGTCTACAATTACA
>NW_024077766.1:0-333 GCF_014754425.2 Oryx dammah
GGTGTCCTTCCTCTCACATGAAGAGCTCCCCCGTCGAAAGCCCTGTTCCCTCAACTGCCAAAAAGGGGGTCCGCACTCGTGGGCTCCGCGGCCTCCACTGGTCAGGGATCGGTTCCCCACCGCGGGCCGTGTGTTCTCAACCGGGCACCGAGCGGTCCCCACTCGCAGGCAGCACGCCCTCAACTGGGCATGGAGGGGACTCGAGCCTGCGATACTAGTTGCTGGGAAAGATTGAGGGCAGAAAGAGTAGGGGACGACTGACGATGAGATCTTTGGTTGGCGTCATCCACTCGATGGACCTGAATTTGAGCAAGCTCCAGGAGTTAGTCATGG
>NW_024077766.1:433-1448 GCF_014754425.2 Oryx dammah
GTCTCGAGCCTGCGATACTAGTTGCTGGGAAAGATTGAGGGCAGAAAGAGTAGGGGACGACTGACGATGAGATCTTTGGTTGGCATCATCCACTCGATGGACCTGAATTTGAGCAAGCTCCAGGAGTTAGTGATGGACGGGGGAGGAGGGGGGTGCCTCGCAGGTGCTGCGATTCATGGGGTAGCCGAGTCCGACCAGACTGAGCCACTGTACGCAACCGAACTGCGATTGCACAAACATTCCACATTATGGCACTCTAACATAAGAAATGAAAAACAACAAACGCTGCCCTGCCCCTTGCTTTCCCTCTCCTAATGGGAACCTTGAGCAGAATGATAGAGCACACTATCACAACTAGGATGTGAACCACAGTTCAAAAACATCACGTACAAAAATACAGAATCCACGTAAACCTACTTCGAAAACATGGGAGACGAAATACGTTTCAAAACATGTTCAGGCACAGCTGAATCCATCTAGTATTCTCAGGGCCACAGAATCAGAATCTGTACCTGTAAAACCAATGCATCCTTGTCAGTCAACTTAAATAGAACAGTTACTTTTACCTGAGATAAAATCTAAGTGTGAGGAGACACCAGGTTTGGTGGTATCTTCTGGCTCGTCTTACTCTCATGTACAACTATGCCTGACAAAACCTTTCAGACATCAGAGGCCACCGTACAAGAGGAGGGAATAAAGAATCCTTGCCGCAGGAAGGCTTTTCTCTGTAACCGCAGCCTTCAAACTATTGCTGATAGACATCTGACATTCACAAGGCCGCTGGACTCGACATGACACCTATCCTTGTACATGTGAGGGGTCACTCATCAACAGAAAAAAAGTGCAAAAGAAAAACCAGGACATGCTCAGGAAGAAAACATCAACATTTAAATACAGCTCAAATTGCTTTCCAAAAAAATCAAAAGCAATGAATAATCCCAAGGCTGGTGGGGATATTTCAAACAGACCTACCCTTCAAAACTTGCTAGCAGTCTCCCATGAATTGAAAATGTCA
>NW_024077767.1:0-1448 GCF_014754425.2 Oryx dammah
GTGGTGAGGGCGTTGCTGTTGGAAACCTATTTCTGCCGAGGGCCCGGCCCAGGAGCTGGTGGACTTCTTTGGAACTCCTCCTGCAAGACATGGTCCAGGAACCCTCCAGGCAAAAGGGAGGTGTGCTTGCCAGATGTGGCAACTACCTCGCTCCTGGCTGTGCAAACGTAGTGTGATTGTCGGAGTGTGGGGAGAGTGAGGCAGGGAGCTTGGAGACGGACGTTGTGAAAGATGAAGTGTGGTGCGGGCGGCTGCCAACGGTGGGCTATTCCTGCCAGTGCAATCCCCGAGCCCTCGGCTGAGTCCGGGTGAGGAAGCGAGCAAACACAAGAAAGGTGCCTGGACGCACGGGCGGCTGAGCCGGCAGGGTTTGGGGCCACGAAGGCTTGGCAGCAGGGCCTTGTGTGGGTGCGGTGGGGGGCGGGGGGGTCCTGGGCGTCTGCGTGGGAGAGGCAGCGGGCGGCAGGTAGCAAGCCAGCGTTTGTTTGCAGGAGCGCGGCCTTGAGCGCGTTTCAGCGGGCAGACCTAGTTCGGCTCTGGGGCCCGCACCGTGGGACCAAAAGGGGACGCTGCGGCTGCATGGGCCGGGAATCGAACCCGGGCCTCCCGCGTGGCAGGCGAGAATTCTACCACTGAACCACCCATGCACCGGTGGCCAGCGCCGCCCGTCGCTGCCCCAGAGGCGCTGGCCGCCACCCGCCCGTCGCTGCTCACTGCTCGCCCGTGGCCATCTCTCTGCTCCATTGGAGCAGGAGACGACGGGCGGGCGACCTGAAAGCCAGGACCCGGCCACGTGCAGGATCCCGGGGCGCGGCGCTCTCGGAGGGAGCCCGGGGCGTCGGGACGCCGGCCCACTCGGCCCCTCCCGCGCCTTCTGCGCAGACCACGGCCGCCGCGACCCTGTCGGTGTCGCGCGAGGGGGCCGGGAGCCGGCGCCGTGAGCCCTGTCAGGTGCAGGCGCTGCGTGGTCGCTGCGGCCGCGCGCCGACGTGCCTCACGGCGACCGCCGGGTCCCGAGCCCGGGTCCCCCTGGCGGGCTGGCTTTGCGGCCGGGCCGGGGTGAGCCGTGCGAGAGCGGGCCGGGGCCGGGACGCCGGGCTCGGGCTGTGCGGGAAGCGCGAGCGCGGGAGGGCGACGCCTCCGAGCGCCTCCGCCCCCGCCCCCACCCCAGAACGGCGCTCAGGCCCAAGGACCCACAGGCGTGTGAGCCTGGCTCCCGCGCTCTGGCCGACCGCGCTCCCGTGGTCCGGCTCTGACGGGGTGGTGCTGGTGAGCAGGGGCCCTTTGGCAGAGCGGCTCCTGGCTCGGGGACTGCCGGCTGAGAGGCAGGGAGCGCGCCAGGGCGGGCTTGGCTCCGGCCGGGGCAGCGGCTTCCCACGGGAACGGGCGCGGTGGCGCCGCGGTCGGGGGCGCGGGGCGGGCTTCGGTGGGTGGGCTGCACGGGCACG
>NW_024077768.1:0-1447 GCF_014754425.2 Oryx dammah
TGTTCCTTCCACGTTCTGGGTCCGGCCTCCTCCACATGTGCTAGATGCTCCCTCCAGAGACAGTCGCCGTGCACGTCAGGACAGAATCCCCAGTGAGCACACACGTCTAGTGTGTCTCTGTGTTTACGCACAGGCGCCCAGTGTGTGACCACAAGTCAGTGGCTCTGGACAGGCTCCCAGAACCCACCCTGCATCTGAAAGTCTACTTCGTTGTTTTCCGATTCTTCTCCAATCACGTGGACCCAGCTTCCATTTCCCAGATTCAGTAACGGATCTCAGCCCTTAGCTCCAACCTCTGGTCACAGGAATACCTGTTAACTTGGTGTGAGGCCCCCGCCTGAGCTCAGCAACCCAGGAGGGATGCTCAGCAGAGCAGTAACCAAGACAACGGAACTCCATCCATCCTCCTTCTGCCACGAGGACTGAGGTGCGTTCCCTCCCGTCCATCTGCCTGAGTGTCTGGTAAGGAAGGGGACTTGGGGGCGTAACACACCACTCAGTCACTGAAATTGTTCTAAATATGCTGTGAATAAATCTGTCAAAATACTGCTCAGAAGGGAAGACACATAATTAAAAAGAATTTTTTTAACGTCTTTAGTAGCAAGCATGGCTCTTCAGTTCAGGATTCTATTTAAAACCGGGACGGGTGAAGCATCATGCGATTCGGGCTTCTCAACCTAAACGGTGCATCAAATCTCCCCTGGAGAGGCTTTAGGAGAGAGGATGCTGGCAGGACAGCCCCAGAGAGTCTGAAGTAGTAGGTCTGGAATGTGGCCCTGGCGTGAGCATTATCTGATAAAGTTCTCTTCTGAAAGCCGAGCTTGCAGCTGTGGAAACAGAACCCATTCTTACAGGAGGAAATCGAAGATCAAAAATTTGCGACTCCTCTCTACAGCGAAAGCAGGTTTTCATCATCACTCGCTATGCTTGACAGCTATCTTAGGCTGAGGAAAGGGACGACTTGCCCAAATTAATACTAGTTTGAAAACTGACCTTGTGCTTGCTCTGCTGCATGTTCCTGAATCCAAAGTGTTACAGTTAACAGCCTGCTGCTGTTAGTGAAACTCAGTACATTTTAGTTCTTCTCAGGATCTCTTGTGCCTAGTTAGTTGAATACATTTCTAAAACACTGTGGAGATGACTTCATTCGACAGGTTAGAATAGTGCGTCAAAGACTAAAGATGGCTGAGAATTGAAGCTGTTGATGCTGACGTAGCAGGATCGGCTGTCAGCATATCTACTGCCTGTGCTCAGTTGCCCTTTTAAACTGTTTCCTGTGTTATCAAATTAACTCGCGCGCTCAGATGAAGACCAAATCGGAACAGGATGCTCATCGGGAAAAATACAGTTAAGCAATCCCTTATTTGGTGCACACCCATGAAGACCCACCTCCCTAAACATTCTTTAGGGATCTCTTCCAGATATTCTTTGCCACATTGCCCAGTGA
>NW_024077769.1:0-1447 GCF_014754425.2 Oryx dammah
CCTTCTCCAACTACCTCTTGGAGTTTGCTCAAACTCATGTCCATTGAGTTGGTGATGCTATCTAACCAGCTCATTCTCTGCCGCCCCTTCTCCTTCTGGCCTCAATCTTTCTCAGGATCCAGGTCTTTACCAATGAGTCAGCTCTTCACATTAGGTGGCTAAAGTATCACCTGAAGTTTCAGCATCATTCCTTCCAATGAATATCCTGGGTTGATTTCCTTTAGGATTGACTGGTTTGATATCCCTGCTGTCCAAGAGACTCTCAAGAGTCTTCTCCAGCAGCACAATTCAAAAACATCCATTCTTTGGTGCTCAGCCTTCTTTATGAAAAATGGTAACCCACTCCAGGGTTCTTGCCATGAGAACCTCACAAATAGTATGAAAAGGGTAAAGCTATGTTACCTTTCATTGAAACTGCCACACTGCCTGCTGAGGTGACTGGATCAACCTTCTTTCCACCAACAGTGATGAGCTTTTGCATTGTCCTCCTCACTGGTCAACAGTGGGCATTGCAAAACTTAGGGTTTTAGGCATTTTAACAGTATGGCTAAACAGCGGCCCTGCGGGTGAGAAGAGCTCTTAGGGAGGGTCTGGATTTTTTCTGGTCCTGATGCTCTCAGACATGTCCCCTCCATACCTGTGGGGACGAACCCTCACTCTCCTGAAAGTCAACTGCACTGTGACTTCACAGAAAGGGAGTGGTCCCACAGAGAGCACAGGTCTCGTTTCAGGCATGGGGTTCCAGACCCCAGCCCACCACAGAAGCTCTGTCTCACACACACCACAGTGGGATGAGAGGCCCTCCTCACCCCAAGGGCCCCTCCGCGATGCTCACAGGTCATTCTGTCACCTCAATAGCAGCCTGGGTGGTGGGACGATGGAAGGATGACGAAGGCCCTCTGCGTTTGGAAATGCATCTGGGGCAACATGCCAGTGTCTCTGTTCCCAGTGTGCTGTCCTGGGGAAGCTGGAGGGGCCAGCTTGGGGTGGGTGTGTGAGACATGCCCCTATAGACCCCCATCCTCCTCTGCTCCGGCTCTGGCCGTTTCCAGAGAAAAGGCTGGAGGTCAATGGGGGGCAAAATCGCATGGCCAACTGGGGCTGGCAGAGGTGGTGGCTGCAGGAGTCCTGGCACAATGTCCACCTCTTGGAAATGTCCCATTACACACTCCCCTTGTCCATCAGGCAGTGGGCAGGCCACTCTGCAGGCACCCCGGCAGCCCTGCCTCAATGGGCCAGGCCAGGATCCCCACGAGGCCACCCCGGCACCTGTGCACTCCACATACTGCCACTGCTCCCTGCCAATGCCTCACACACAGTGTCTCTGCTCAGGGGGCAGGTGACCGGGGTCAAGCCCTCTGGGCCAGCACTTCGGTCTTGTAGGTGAGGAGCACCCTCTTGATCACCTCCATGGGGGAGGGCACCAGCTCCCTTGTACAGCATTCCC
>NW_024077770.1:0-1447 GCF_014754425.2 Oryx dammah
AGCTTGCCATGGCTGCTCCAGCTCATGAGGAAAGCGGACCTTCGTGTCCCCACTCAAGACTAGGACAGACTCCCCTGTGGTGCCTCCAGAAGTACCCCAAGATCCATGTCAGCACTGGAGAGTAATCCTCAGGTTCCGTCATAGACTCCAAACGAGGACTTAGGCCCCGGTACCGACTGCAGAGGATTCCCGACAGGCCGCTCGCCACTCGCATGGAGACTGGCCTTTCCTGAGGCCACAAGAGTGGGTCCCAGTGGTCAACGTCGTAACTGGAGAAGATCCCGCCACAACTTGAGAAAATCCACGAAGTTCTCCCCTCCAGGTGAAATGAGGCCCGTTTCCTCTGAGGCGTCTCGAGGCAAATCACATCTTCCCTCTTGATCTTCGAAAGGGTCCTTCACACCCTTGCTGCAACTCAATAAGTTCCCCTACATACCCGCCTCAACTCGAGAGGAACCCCGAGGGTCGCGCCCACATCAAGAGGAGCCCCGTTTCCTACTCATAGCTCTAGATGATGGTTCCATTCCCTGCTTCCTCCGGAAAGGATTCCCGGCTTTCCCGGCGCATCTCGGAGGAGGCGCTCTCCACAGGAAATTTGAGAGGAAATCCAGGGTTCGTGCCACCATTCCCAATGTGCACAAAATGTCTCAGTCCACTGCACAAGAACCTGATTTCCCTGCACTGCGTAGACTTGCACACCGAGGATCGACTCACACCACAGTGGCACGTGTGACAGCCCTGTGGGAAACCCTCGTGGGAAAGCCTCCATATAATGCCACAGATCCCTGTATCAAGGCGACGGGAAGCCTGCCATGGTTGCTCCAGCTAATGAGGAAAGCGGACCTTCATGTCCCCACTCGAGACTAGGACAGACTACCCTGTGGTGCCTCCAGAAGTACCCATGATCCATGTCAGCACTGGAGAGTAATCCTCAGGATCCGTCATAGACTCTACACGAGGACTTAGGCCCCGGTACCGACTGCAGACAATTCCCGACAGGCCGCTCGCAACTCGCATGGAGACTGGCCTTTCCTGAGACCACAAGTTAGAGTCCCAGAGGTCAACGTCGTACCTCAAGAAGGTCCTGCCACAACTCTTCAATAACCACGAGGTTCTCCCCTCCAGTCTAGATGAGGCCGTTTTCTGCTGAGGCGTCTCGAGGCAAATCACATCTTCCCTCTTGAACTTCGAAAGGGAGTATCACACCCTTGTTGCAACTCAGGAAGTTCCCCTACATTCTCGCCTCCACTCGAGAGGAACACCAAGGGTCCCGCCCACAACAAGAGGAGCCCCGTTTTCTCCTCATAGCTCTAGATGAGGTTTTCATTCCCTGCTTCATCGGGAAAGGATTCCCGGCCTCCCTGGCACATCTCGGAGGAGGCGCTCTCCACAGGAAATTCGAGAGGAACTCCAGCGGTGTTGCCACCATTCCCAATGTGCACAAAAT
>NW_024077771.1:0-1446 GCF_014754425.2 Oryx dammah
CTCTCCTGTCCCTCCCTGGAGCTGCTTTCCCCTGAGTGAGGGTGGAGTGTGTTACCAATCCTTCTTCTCGGTCTGCAGGGTTTCTTTGGACAAATCCGCTCATCTTCTTATGGCAGTCCTCTTGGGTGACAGAACTTTTTTCTTCTCTTTAGACTTAGAATTCTCTCTTTGTCTTTGCTTTTGGACAGTTTACTCTGTGCGTCTTGAAGAAGGTTGCTTTGAATTGAAATTTTGGGGTAACTTATTAGCTCTTGAACTTAGATGTCCAGATTTCCCCGCAGGTTTCAGAAATTCTGTCTATCTTTCTTTCTTTGCTCGGTCTCCTTGCTGCACGCAGGCTTTCTCTAGGTGCGGTGAGCAGGGGCTACTCCTCACTGCAGTGCACAGGCTTCTCACTGCAGGGGCTTCTCTTGGTGCAGAGCACAGGCTCTGAGTGCACAGGTTTCAGCAGCTGGGGCACGCTGGTGTAGCTGCTCTGTGGCATGTGGAGTCTTCCTGGACCAGGGATTGAACTCATGTCCCTTGCATTGGCAGGTGTATTTTTATCTACTTCACCACCAGGGAAGTCCTCAGCCCTTATTTCTTTTCTCCTTCACTTCTTCTGTGACTCCATTCAATACATTGTTTCTGTTTATGGAGTTCATAGTTCCCACTGCTTTCTATATTCTTTTCATTCTTATTTTCCCCCTCTAATTGGATACTTTCAACTGATCTTTCTTCTAACTTATTGGTTCTTTTTTTTTCTTTTCCTTGGTCAAGTTTGTTGTTGAATCTCTGTATTGAATTCTTCAGTTTACTCATTGTATTGTGTTCATGCTAAATTGCCTCCGTCTTGTGTGACTCTTTGTGACCCCATGGACTGTAGCCCGTCAGGGTCCTCTGTCCATGGGATTCACCAGGCAAGAATACTGGAGTGGGTTCCTATGTACTCCTCCAGGGGATCTTCCAGACCCAGGGATTGAACCCAAGTCTCTTATATCTCCTGCACTGGAAGATGGGTTCTTTACCACTAGCGTCACCTGGAAAGCCCATTCATTTATTATTCAGCTTCAAAATATCTGGTTAGTTCTTTTTTTTTTCCCCAAATATATATGTCTTTATTGCTCTTATTTTATTTGTGTTATTTTCCTGTTATCAATAAATATTTGAATTCTCTTGTAACTCTCTGAGCATCTTTTGAAGTATTATTTTGAATTCTTTGTAAGGAAATTCTTGGGTCTCCATTACTGTGAGCTGGTTACAAGAGCTTTACTGTATTCCTTTGGTGGGACTTGTTTCCCACGTTCTTCTTGATGTCTTATTCTGTTGTTGATGTCTGCACATTTAAAAAAGCTGTCACCTCTGCCAGACTCTATGTCCTGATTTCAGTAGAAAAAGCCTTTCACCTCTGGGTAGCAGTACACTGGAATGTACTGCAGGGTGCCAAGTGCAGAGGCATAAGGTGGC
>NW_024077772.1:0-1446 GCF_014754425.2 Oryx dammah
ACTCATTGTCCTTTTAAGTATTCCCTAGATGTAGTCTAGGTAGTTAATCATGTATAGAATGTGCAACTTGTGTGGCTTGAAAAGATGAGCCACTCGGCCCCACGCCCCTCCAGGTCACCGCTATCCGGTAGAGCAGCCTTAGGCCGCAGCTCCCTTCTCCCCAAAGCGGCTAGAGATCCCAAGCACGCCTCTCCCCGCCACTGCCAGCCTGGGAAAGCTCGCTGCAGCCCTAGCGTATCCCGCTCCCTGACCTGGAGCTGCAAGCAACCCCAAGGCGCGCGCGCACGCACGTGCCATACCCGCGCTTCTCCTGGCGAGAGCAGCGCGTGCCCCCTTTCCTCTACTCGCAGAGCGAGCCCCACTTTCATGTTGACATAGGGTCCACCGGCAAGCCCGGCAGCAGACGCCTTCCTGCCAAGGCTACAGGGCGCGAGCCCTGCCTTCTTGCGCGCGAGGTGGACCCCGCCACCCGCGGCGCGTGCCCCCACATCCTGCGCTCGCGGCGTGCACGAGACCCAGCTTCCTGCGCCCCGGGGAATGGTTGCCTTCCCCGCACCCCGGCATGCGTGGCGCGAAACTCCCCTTCCTGCACAGGCGGCGCAAGCACCCCCATTCCTGTGCGCGCGGCGGGGCCCCAGAACCTCGTGCCATGCCGCCCCAGAACCTCGTGCAAGCGCATGCCGGCCAGCCCTACCCCGGCACGTGGGACGCGAGCCCCCCACCCCCTTTTCTACACAGGCTGCAGGGCGCCAGCTCTCTCTTCTTGCGTGCGCGGGGCCCCACGCCGCAGGCGACACGGGCCTCTCTTCCTGGGTGCACGGGATCAGCCGTCTTCTGTGCCCTTGTGGCGAGGCTCCACTTCTTCAGTGCGCCTGGCCTCCTGGCCTGGCGGTGAAAATCCCAGGAGCTGCGCGCGCGGCGGAGCACGAGCCCCCACGCCTTCCTGCACACGTGCAGGGCCAGCCTATCCCCGGGAGCGCTCGGCGCGAGCACACCGCAGCCCCATTCCTGCTCGCCTGGCGCAGCTCGAGCACCCGGGTTCCGGCGCGCGCGGGGCCAGCACCCCCAGGAAATTTGATTGCCCGAGCGGACCATCCCTCCTCTCAGCACGCGGGGCCCCTTCCTGACCACGTGACGCTACCTGACCCCTGCCTCCTGGGCGCGTGGCACAAGCCCCCCTTTTGTGCACTCCCGGAGCCCCCGGCGTCGGGTGACCTTCCTCTCACACGAAGAGCTCCCCAGTCGAAAGCCGTGTTTCCTCAACTGCCAAGAAGGGGGTCCGCAATCGTGGGCTCCGCGGCCTCCAAGGTCATGGATCGGTTCCCCACCGCGGGCCGTGTGTTCTCAACCGCGCACCGAGGTGTCCCCACTCGCAGGCAGCACGCCCTCAACAGGTCATGGAGGGGTCTCGAGCCTGCAATACTCTTTGCTGGGAAAGATTGAGGG
>NW_024077773.1:0-1446 GCF_014754425.2 Oryx dammah
TGCTGTCCCCCTTCCTCCGCCCCACGCACGCAGAGAGTAATACAAGCACGGATTTGTCATAGAGGCTCCTTCAGATTATTCTGATCTCTTTTCATAGCTAGAAAGCATGTGAAACAAGACTCAAATGTCAATGAAGAGTGGAAAAGCATGTTCGGCTCTCTGGAGCCACCGAGCATGCAGCAGGCCCTGCCTAAAGGGAGTGATCAGGAGTTGATGCCGGCTGGGAAGCCGCCGCGTTCCGAGTCCTCCGCTGCTATCTGCGTCCCTTTGTCGAGTTCTCCACAGGTATTGTCATCCCGGCAGTAGTGCACTTTTTGTCTGTGGATCTCATTCTACTGTTTTGAATGTTTAAAGGCTGTGTACTATACTGGAAAAATCAGTACAGTGATTTGTCTTTTAGGAAGGATGTTTTTCTTTGCAAGAGAGGTTTATCTTCATAGTCAAAGGGAAGTCTAGTATTGAAAGCACTGACTGAGGTGATCTGAAACTGGGGTGAAGACGTCCTTATGAACTAGGATTCTACTCATAGGCTGCAGTGAACCTTTAAAATCTTCTTTTATTCTTCATTTAATATAGCATAGTTATATCTGTAAGATAGCAAAAATACTTCTGGGAAGAAAAGTCCCAAGTTTACTCTGTGTGAGAAATGTCATGATTTGGATATATTTGAAGTAAGTTTTTAAATTTGCGGTAATTCTTCCCTAGGCAATTACATTTTAATTGAATCAACTGATAAATTAAAATTCTCTTTCTTTTTTTCAGTTAAATTAATGAGTATTTTTGTTTAATGTTATTGCTAAACTGATAATTTTTTATAATATGGAGATTTGGAATTAGTGGTTAAACTTTATTTTAATTAGATTTTCACTAAGAAAATATGTCCCTGTATTTAGATGGATTTAAAAATTGGTCCATTAATAAGGACAAAAGTCTGGTGTAATGAATAGAGAGAACATGGGTACATTTTAATCATCAAACAGACTTTACTTATGACAAGATACTTATTCTTTTGGTTTTGCAGGTTCCAGAAGTGACAAATGTCCAAAATAGAAAACCAACAATACAGGTTTTAAGTAGTACAATTTTACCGTCCACATACCAGATCCGGATCACAACGTGTAAAACTGAGCTTCAGCAGCTCATACAGCAGAAACGGGAGCAGTGCAATGCCGAGAGGATAGCTAAGCAGATGATGGAAAATGCCGAGTGGGAGAGTAAACCCCCACCACCTGGTGCGTGTGCCGCTGATGGGCGATGGTATTCCAGCCCGGGTGCCTGGGCCTGGAATCCAGTAGAAGAAACTGGTGACAGTTACTGGCAGAGGAAGTGATCACAAAGCTGTCACTGAAAGCCCACGATACCTAATGTTCTTCCCAGGTGGTCCAGGGGCTGAGGCTCCGTGCTTCCAGTGCAGGGGAGCCAGGTTTCATCCCTGGTCGGGGAACT
>NW_024077774.1:0-1446 GCF_014754425.2 Oryx dammah
GATATTAAGAAGAGGTGGCAAGAATACACAGAAGAACTGTACAAAAAAGAGCTTCACAACCCAGATAATCACAATGGTGTGATCACTCATCTAGAGCCAGACATCCTGGAATGTGAAGCCAAGTTGGCCTTAGAAAACATCACTAGGAACAAAGATAGTGGAGGTGATGGAATTCCAGTTGAGCTATTTCAAATCCTGAAAGATGATGCTGTGACAGTGCTGCACTCAATATGCCAGGAAATTTGGAAAACTCGGCAGTGGCCACAGGACTGGAAAAGGGATTGGACTGGATTGGATTTCATTCCAATCCCAAAGAAAGGCAACACCAAAGAATGCTCAGACTACTGCACAATTGTACTCATCCTGGTGGCTCAGATGATAAAGTGTCTGCCTACATGCGGGAGACCCAGGTTCGATCCCTGGGTTGGGAAGATCCCCTGGAGAAGGAAATGGCAATCCACTCCAGGACTATTGCCTGGAAAATTCCATGGGCAGAGGAGCCTGGTAGGATACAGTCCATGGGGTCACAAAGGGTCGGACACGACTGAGCGACTTCACTTCACCTCACATGCTAGTAAGTCAGTCAGTCAGTTCAGTTGCTCACTCGCGTCTGACTCTTTGCGACCCCATGAATTGCAGCACTCCAGGCCTCCCTGTCCATCATAAACTCCCGGAGTTCACTCAAACTCACGTCCATCGAGTTGGTGATGCCATCCAGCCATCTCATCCTCTGTCGTCCCCTTCTCCTTCTGCCCCCAATCCCTCTCAGCATCAGAGTCTTTTCCAATGAGTCAACTCTTCATGAGGTGGCCAAAGTACTGGAGTTTCAGCTTTAGCATCATTCCTTCCAAAGAACACCTCAGAATGATCTCCTTTAGAATGGACTGGTTGGACCTTCTTGCAGTCCAAGGGACTCTCAAGAGTCTTCTCCAACACCACAGTCCAAAAGCATCCATTTTCTGGTGCTCAGCCTTCTTCACAGTCCAACTCTCACATCCATACATGACCACTGGAAAAACCATAGCCTTGACTAGACAGACATTTGTTTGCAAAATAATGTCTCTGCTTTTGAAGATGCTATCTAGATTGGTCATAACTTTCCTTTGAAGGAGTAGGAGTCTTTTAACTTCATAGCTGCAATCACCATCTGGAGTGATTTTGGAGCCCTAAACAATAAAGTCTGAGACTGTTTCCACTGTTTCCTCATCTCTTTGCCATGAAGTGATGAGACCAGATGCCATGAAGTGATGGGACTAGATGCCGTGATCTTAGCTTTCTGAATGTTGAGCTTTAAGCCAACTTTTTCACTCTCCTCTTTCACTTTCATCAAGAGGCTTTTTAGTTCCTTTTCACTTTCTGCCATAAGGGTGGTGTCATCTGCATATCTGAGGTTATTGATATTTCTGCCAGCAATCTTGATTCCAGCTTGTGCTTCTTCCAGCCCAG
>NW_024077775.1:0-474 GCF_014754425.2 Oryx dammah
ACAGGGAAATCAGGTTCTTCTGGAGTGGACTGAGAAATTTTGTGCACATTGGGAATGGTGGCAGGACCCCTGGAGTTCCTCTCGACTTTCCTGTGGAGAGCACCGCCTCCGAGATGTGACAGCAATGCCCGGAATCTTTTCCCGACGAAGCAGTGATAGGAACCCTCATCTCGAGCTTTGAGGAGGTAACGGCGCTCCTCTTGATGTGGGCGGGAGCTCGGTGTTCCTCTCGATGGATGCGGGTATGTCGGGGATCTTCTTGAATGGCAGCAAGGGTGTGAAGGACCCTTTCGAAGTTCAAGAGGGAAGGGGTGAATTACCTCGAGAAGCCTCAATGGAAAAGGGCCTCATCTGGCCTGGAGGGGAGAACCTCCTGGATTATCTCGAGTTGCGGCGGGAGCTTCTCGAGTTACGACGGGGACCTCTGAGACCCTCCCTTGTGGCCTCAGGAAAGGCCAGTTTCCATGCGAGTTG
>NW_024077775.1:574-1446 GCF_014754425.2 Oryx dammah
GACCCTTTCGAAGTTCAAGAGGGAAGGGTTGATTTCCCTTGAGACGCATCAGTGGAAAATGGCCTCATCTGGCCTGGAGGGGAGAACCTCCTTGATTTTCTCGAGTTGCGGCGGGAGCTTCTCGAGTTACGACGGGGACCTCTGAGACCCTCCCTTGTGGCCTCAGGAAAGGCCAGTTTCCATGCGAGTTGCGAGGGGCCTGTCGGGATTCCTCTGAAGTCATTGCCTGGGCCTAAGACCCCGTGTGGAGTCTATGACGGAACCTGAGGTTTCCTCTCCAGTGCTGACATGGTTCTTGGGGTCCTTCTGGAGGTTCCACAGGGGAGTCAGTCTTCGTCTCGAGTGGGGACATGCACGTCTGCTTTCCTCACGAGCTGGAGCAGCCGTGGCAGGCTTCCCGGCGCCTTGATACAGAGATCTGTGGCATTTTTTGGAGGCTTTCCCACGAGGCTTTCCGACAGGGCTGTCACACGTGCCACTGTGGTGTGAGTCGATCCTCGGCGTGCATGTCGAGGAAGTGCAGGGAAATCAGGTTCTTCTGGAGTGGACTGAGATATTTTGTGCACATTGGGAAGGGTGGCACGAACCCTGGAGTTCCTCTCGACTTTCCTGTGGAGAGCGCCGCCTCCAAGATGCGACAGCAAAGCCGGGAATCCTTTCCCTACGAAGCAGGGAAAGGAAACATCATCTCGAGCTTTGAGGAGGAAACGGCACTCCTCTTGATGTGGGCGGGACCCTCGGTGTTCCACTCGAGTGGAGGCGAGTATGTCGGGGAACTTCTTGAGTTGCAGCAAACGTGTGAAGGACCCTTTCGAAGTTCAAGAGGGAAGGGGTGATTTGCCTCGAGACGCCTCAGCGGAAAAGGGCCTCAT
>NW_024077776.1:0-1446 GCF_014754425.2 Oryx dammah
TCCTCTTTATTAAGTCACACGAGGGCACAAGTGAACACCCTGAGGGATCCCACCCCTCTGTGGGGGGCATTGTAAATCCAAGATTCAGGTCCTACAATTTTCGGCAGAAAAAGTTGTCATTCCGTTGGGAATCACTGACTTCACCTGTATTCTCTCACATGAGACTCTATTGTGGCATCTGCCTGCACTGCAGCCAGGGAGCCACCAGAGCAGCCGCCTCCATGCTGGGGAAAGCCCAGGGAGAGGGAGCCTGTGAGATCGTGAGAGCTGGTCCCGGGGTTGAGAGGTGGACCAGCAAACTGCACCCATGCAATCGAGGGCTCCCCAGCCACTCCTTGTCATAGAAATGTGCCTTTTGCTTGCCTTCCCCACTTCCAGAAGCTCCTCCAAGAATGCAGCCTCGAGTAGAAACTGATACTGTCTGGATGGTATATGTGATAGAACCCACTTAAGGCCTCTCTATAAGCGTTTCAGATTCTGGCAGACAGGTGTGAAGAACTGCTTTTCTTGGGGTTGCCCAAGACAAGCATCTTGAGTCAGTTCCCTGTGTATTAGACCTGCCAGCTTGCAGCCTGGAGTGGTCTGCCTCACCATCAGGTTTCAGATGAAACCTGGATAGATCCCAAGGAAGCTGCACACCAACGTACATTTTTAAAAATCCTTCTCATCTATATTTATAAACAATATTTGTTGGATTATCCAGGGAAATCATTCTCAAACTATTTTTGCTTGTGAAACGGCATCCTTATTATCTAAATCCCTTCCTAACCTGGGCTGCATTCTCTGGGATAGCTCAGTTCAGTTCAGTTGCTCAGTCATGTCCGACTCTCTGCAACCCCATGAATCGCAGAACGCCAGGCCTCCCTGTCCATCACCATCTCCCGGAGTTCACTCAGACTCATGTCTGTCAAGTTGGTGATGCCATCCAGCCATCTCATCCTCTGTCGTCCCCTTCTCCTTCTGCCCTCAATCCCTCCCAGCATCAGAGTCTTTTCCAATGAGTCAACTCTTCGCATGAGGTGGCCAAAGTACTGGAGTTTCAGCTTTAGCATCATTCCTTCCAAAGAAATCCCAGAGTTGATCTCCTTCAGAATGGACTGGTTGGATCTCCTTGTAGTCCAAGGGACTCTCAAGAGTCTTCTCCAACACCATAGTTCAAAAGCATCAATTCTTCAGCGCTCAGCCTTCTTCACAGTCCAACTCTCACATCCATACATGATGGAATCAACAAGTTGCCACATTGCAGAATAGGACTTGGGAGGTGTTCGCTTTCCACATTGTTGAAGTTTCACCTGCCTTCCCACCCTGGGTCCTCTCTACCATGCTCCCTGAGTTCTTATTCTTATATAGGGGAATGTCTTCTATAATGATTCTTTATTTTATCAATTATTCATTTTTTGTTTGTTGTTTATCCCTTCAAGGAGCACTGCTAGGTCTGGAGAGGCA
>NW_024077777.1:0-1446 GCF_014754425.2 Oryx dammah
TCCTCTTTATTAAGTCACACGAGGGCACAAGTGAACACCCTGAGGGATCCCACCCCTCTGTGGGGGGCATTGTAAATCCAAGATTCAGGTCCTACAATTTTCGGCAGAAAAAGTTGTCATTCCGTTGGGAATCACTGACTTCACCTGTGTTCTCTCACATGAGACTCTATTGTGGCATCTGCCTGCACTGCAGCCAGGGAGCCACCAGAGCAGCCGCCTCCATGCTGGGGAAAGCCCAGGGAGAGGGAGCCTGTGAGATCGTGAGAGCTGGTCCCGGGGTTGAGAGGTGGACCAGCAAACTGCACCCATGCAATCGAGGGCTCCCCAGCCACTCCTTGTCATAGAAATGTGCCTTTTGCTTGCCTTCCCCACTTCCAGAAGCTCCTCCAAGAATGCAGCCTCGAGTAGAAACTGATACTGTCTGGATGGTATATGTGATAGAACCCACTTAAGGCCTCTCTATAAGCGTTTCAGATTCTGGCAGACAGGTGTGAAGAACTGCTTTTCTTGGGGTTGCCCAAGACAAGCATCTTGAGTCAGTTCCCTGTGTATTAAACCTGCCAGCTTGCAGCCTGGAGTGGTCTGCCTCACCATCAGGTTTCAGATGAAACCTGGATAGATCCCAAGGAAGCTGCACACCAACGTACATTTTTTAAAATCCTTCTCATCTATATTTATAAACAATATTTGTTGGATTATCCAGGGAAATCATTCTCAAACTATTTTTGCTTGTGAAACGGCATCCTTATTATCTAAATCCCTTCCTAACCTGGGCTGCATTCTCTGGGATAGTTCAGTTCAGTTCAGTTGCTCAGTCATGTCCGACTCTCTGCAACCCCATGAATCGCAGAACGCCAGGCCTCCCTGTCCATCACCATCTCCCGGAGTTCACTCAGACTCATGTCTGTCGAGTTGGTGATGCCATCCAGCCATCTCATCCTCTGTCGTCCCCTTCTCCTTCTGCCCTCAATCCCTCCCAGCATCAGAGTCTTTTCCAATGAGTCAACTCTTCGCATGAGGTGGCCAAAGTACTGGAGTTTCAGCTTTAGCATCATTCCTTCCAAAGAAATCCCAGAGTTGATCTCCTTCAGAATGGACTGGTTGGATCTCCTTGTAGTCCAAGGGACTCTCAAGAGTCTTCTCCAACACCATAGTTCAAAAGCATCAATTCTTCAGCGCTCAGCCTTCTTCACAGTCCAACTCTCACATCCATACATGATGGAATCAACAAGTTGCCACATTGCAGAATAGGACTTGGGAGGTGTTCGCTTTCCACATTGTTGAAGTTTCACCTGCCTTCCCACCCTGGGTCCTCTCTACCATGCTCCCTGAGTTCTTATTCTTATATAGGGGAATGTCTTCTATAATGATTCTTTATTTTATCAATTATTCATTTTTTGTTTGTTGTTTATCCCTTCAAGGAGCACTGCTAGGTCTGGAGAGGCA
>NW_024077778.1:0-1445 GCF_014754425.2 Oryx dammah
TTAAACCTGCAAGTAGCCTTTCCTTAACCCAACCTCTAGATGACTTTAAAGTTGAATATATCAGACTAAGGAGGAAATGGGGAATTTATCCCTTAAAAAGTCACCTGCCTCAGATAAGTGACCTCAGTATCGTTTCTTGCCCATCAAGGACTTTATTATTATTTTTTAAAAGCATTTATTTATTTGGCTGCATGGGGTCCTAGTTGTGGGAACTCTTAGTTGCAGCATATGGGATCAAGTTCCCTGACCAGGGATGGAACCTAGGCCCCCTGTATTGGGAGCCTGGAGTCTTATCCACTGGCCCACCAGGGACGTCCCCATCAGGGACTTTTGAAATAGTAAGTGCTCCTACCTGGCATCCCAGTGGGACAGGAGGCTTCTTTTCCATCCCTTCATTTTAGCCTTGGAGGTAATTTGCAAAGATGAACACTTGAGCCTGTAAATGGTCAGTTCTTCATGAAAGGGCAAGGCGTTCACTTGGTAAAGCATATCAAATTAACTGTTTAAGTAAGTCAACTCAACTTCCTGAGGCTGAAGTCATCTGTCTATTGATTTAGAACAGCCCTCATGCTTGCTGTCAAGTATGAATCAGCAAATGTCGTCAGACTTCTCCTTCAGCAAGGTGCTGACATCTTTTCTCAAGATGTTTTTGGATGGACTGCAGAAGAATATGCTGTTATTAGGCAGCTGTGGCCGGTGCACTAAGCGTGGCTGAGAGGAGCTACCCCACATCCCAGGTCAGGGGCAGAAGCCGGGAGGACCCCATGCCCGAAGGGCAGCGGCCAAGAGAAGTTACCCCACGTCCAAGGTCAAGGGAAGTGGCCTAGAGTGCCAGGCTGTGACGGCACAGGAATGGCCGAGAGGAGCTACCCCAAATCCGAGGTCAGGGGTGGCAGCCGGGAGGAGCTACCCTGTGACCAAGGTCAGGGGCAACAGCCGAGAGGAGCTACCCCGTGTCTGAAGCCAGGGACGATGGCTGAGAGGAGCTAACCCACGTCTGAGGTCAGGGACGATGGCCGAGAGGAGCCACCCGGCATCCGAGACCAAGGGCGGCGGCCTGGAGGAGGAACCCCACACCTGAGGCCAGGGGTGGTGGCTGGGAGGAGCAACCCCACGTCCAAGGAGTGGTGGCTGCGTGGGTGCAGGAGAGCCTAGAGGAGCCATCCCACACTGAAGGTCAGGAAGGGTGGTGGTGAGGAGACACCTCTCATCCAAGGTAAGGAGCAGCGGCTGCACTTTGCTAGAGCAGCTGTGAAGAGATATCCCATGCCCCAGGTAAGAGAAACCCAAGTAAGATGGTAGGTGTTGCAAGAAGGCATCAGAGGGCAGACACACTGAAACCATACTCACAGAAAACTAGTCAATCCAATCACACTAGGACCACAGCCTTGTCTAACGCAATGAAACTAAGCCATGCCCATGGGGCAACCCAGGGCGGGCGGGTC
>NW_024077782.1:0-1443 GCF_014754425.2 Oryx dammah
GTCGCCCTTGGGGAGGCTTTGGGGCCGGTGGTTTTCACCCTGCCAAGAGCTCCAGCACTTAGCGCTGTGTCAGACGGGCGGGAAGCCCAACTGCAAGTCTTCTCCAACTGGGGCTTGGCCACCGGACTCAGCGCAGCATGGAGAGCACCAGGCTCCCAGGGCCCCTGGGTGGGGTGGCTGCTCCACAACGCGGAGTCTGAGACCTGCTCGCCTACCCGTGCTTGACAGACCGAGTGTCCCTAGGGCCCTCCTCCCCAGCACAAACGCGTGCAAGTGTTTGGGGACTGCCCTTGCGGTTCTGAGCTCCCGCACACAGCCCCAGTTCAGGGAAGCAGCTCTGGAGACAAGAACTCCGGGTGGCGTTTGGCGCACCCGCATGGAAGCCGAGTGCACAGCACGCTGGAAAGCGAGCCTCCTCGGGGAAGAGCAGGCAGCCCAGATGCGTGCGTCTGCAAGGTCTGGCTGGGAAATCCCAAGTGCGCCTCCAGAATGGCAGAGCTGCAGCTCTGCTCAGAGGCCCGATCTGGCAGAGTCCCTGGTGTGAGACTGCTCTGCCCTGGGCGACACTTGCCCAGATTGTTTTGCTGCTAGTGTTCCTGCCAAGGAAGGAGCATGCTTCCCCAGGCTGGGAGACGCCACTGACGCCTTCCTGGCCTCAGTTCCTCTCCTGCCTTGCCTTTGCACCTAGGGCCCAGGCGCCCTGGGGAGGCTTTAGGGGCCGGTGGCTTTCACCCTGCCAAGGACTCCAGCACTTAGCACTGTGTCAGACGGGAGGGAAGCCCAACTGCAAGGCGTTTCCCGCTGGGGCTTGGCCGCACGGACTCAGCGCAGCACGGAGAGCACCAGGCTCCCAGGGTCCCTGTGTGGGGGAGGAAGCCCCACAATGCGGAGGCTGAGACCCTGCTTGCCTGCCAGTCCTTGACACACCAAGTTTCCCTAGGGCTCTTCTCCACAGCACAGACGCTTGCAAGTGTTTGAGGCCTGCCCCTGCGGTTCTGAGCTCCTGTCCACAGCCCCAGCTCAGGGAAGCAGCGCCGGAGCCAAGACCTCCGGGAGGCGCGTGGCGCCCCCGCATGGAAGCCAAGTGCACAACACGCTGGAAAGCGAGCCTCCTCGGGGGAAGAGCAGGCAGCACAGCTGCGTGCGTCTGCAAGGCGTGGCTGGGACATCCCCATTGCGCCTCCAGAACGGCAGAGCTCCAGCTCTGCTCAGAGGCCCAATCTGGCAGAGTCCCTGGTGTGAGGCTGCTCTGCCCTGGGGGACACTAGCCCAGACTTTGCTCGCTGCCAGTTTTCCTGCCCAGGAAGGAGCATGCTGCCCCAGGCTGGGAGACGCCACTGGTGCCTCCCGGGCCTCAGCTCCTCTCCGGCCTTGCCCTTGCAGCTAGGGCCCTGGCGCCCTTGGGGAGGCTCTAGGGGCCGGTGGCTTTCACTCTGCCAAGGA
>NW_024077783.1:0-1442 GCF_014754425.2 Oryx dammah
GGGGTTTCTTTCCCTGCTTCGTCGGGAAAGGATTCCCGGCTTTCCTGTCGCATCTCGGAGGAGGCGCTCTCCACAGGAAAGTCGAGAGAAATTCCAGGGGTCGTGCCTCCATTCCCAAAGTGCACAAAATGTCTGAGTCCTCTCCAGAAGAACCTGATTTCTCTGCACTTCCTCCACATGCACGGCGAGGATCGACTCACACCACAGTGGCAGTTGTGACCGCACTGTCGGAAAGGCTCTTGGGAAAGCCTCCAAAGAATGCCACAGATCCCTATATCAAGGCGCTGGGATGCCTGCCACAGCTGCTCCAGCTCGTGAGGAAAGGGAACGTGGATGTCTCCACTCGAGACGAGGACTGACTCCCGTGTGGACTCTTCATAAGTACCGTAAGATCCATGTCAGCACTGGAGAGGAATCCTCAGGTTCCGTTATAGACTCCACACGAGGTCTTAGGCCCTGGCACTGACTTCAGAGGAATCCCGACAGGCCCCTCGCAACTCGCATGGAGACTGGCCTTTCCTGAGGCCACAAGGGAGGGTCCCAGAGGTCCCCTTCGTAACTCTAGAAGGTCCCGCCTCAACTCGAGAATATCCAGGATGTTCTCCCCTCCAGGCGAGATGAGGCCCTTTTCCGCTGAGGCATCTCAAGGCAAATCACCCCTTCCCTCTTGAACTTCGAAACGGTCCTTCACACCCTTGCTGCAACTCAAGAAGTTCCCCGACATACCAGTCTCCACTCGAGAGGAACAACGAGGGTCCCCACCACATCAAGAGGAGCCCCGTTTCCTCCTCAAATCTCGAGATTAGGGGTCCCGTACCTGTTTCTTTGGGAAAGGATTCCTGGCTTTCCTGTTGCATCGTGGAAGAGGTGCTCTCTACAAGAAAGTCGAGAGGAACTCCAGGGGTCGTGCCTCCATTCGCAATGTACACAAAATGTCTCATTCCACTCCAGAAGAACCTGATTTCCCTGCACTTCCTCGACATGCACGCCGAGGATCGACTCACAGCACAGTGGCATGTGTGACAGCCCTGTCGGAAATCCTCGTGGGAAAGCCTACAAAGAATGCCACAGAACCCTGTATCAAGGCGACAGGAAGCGTGCCACGAGTGCTTCAACTCGTGAGGAAAGCGGACGTGAATGTCCCCACTCGAAACCAGGACTAACTCCTCTGTGGAGCCTCCAGAAGTACCCCAAGACCCATGTCAGCACTGGAGAGGAATCCTCAGGTTCCGTCATAGTCTCCACACCATGTCTTAGGCCCCGGCACCGACTGCAGAGGAATCCTGACAGGCTCCTCGCAAATCGCATGGAGACTGGCCTCTCCTCAGGCCACATGGGAGGGTCCCAGAGGTCCCCGATGTAACTCGAGAAGGTCCCGCCGTACCTCGAGAATATCCATGAGGTTCTCCCCTCCAGGTGAGATGAGGCCCTTTGCGCTGAGG
>NW_024077785.1:0-1441 GCF_014754425.2 Oryx dammah
AATCAGGTTCTTCTGGAGTGGACTGAGACATTTTGTGCACATTGGGAATGGTGGCAAGACTCGGGAGTTCCTCTCGACATTCCTGTGGCGAGCGCCGCCTCCGAGATGCGACAGCAAAGCCGGGAATCCTTTCCCGTCGAAGCAGGGAAAGGAACCCTCATCGCGAGATTTGAGGAGAAAATGGGCCTCCTCTTGATGTGGGCGGGACCCTCGGTGTTCCTCTCGAGTGCCGGCGGGTATGTCGGGGAACTTCTTGAGTTGCAGCAAGGTTGGGAAGGACCCTTTCGAAGTTCAAGAGGGAAGGGGTGATTTGCCTCGAGACGCCTCAGCGGATAAGGGCCTCAACTCGCCTGGAGGGGAGAACCTCCTGGATTTTCTCGAGTTGCGGTGGGACCTTCTCGAGTTACGCCGGGGACATCTGGGACCCTCCCTTGTGGCCTCAGGACACACCAGTCTCCATGCGAGTTGCGTGGGGCCTGTCGCGATTCCTCTGCAGTCGGTGCCGGGCCTAAGACCTCGTGTGGAGTCTATGACGGAACCTGAGGATTCCTCTCCAGTGCTGACATGGATCTTGGGGTCCTTCTGGGGGCTCCACAGGGGAGTCAGTCCTCGTCTCGAGTGGGGACATGCACGTCCGTTTTCCTCACGAGCTGGAGCAGCCGTGGCAGGCTTCCCCGAGCCTTGATACAGGAATATGTGGCATTCTTTGGAGGCTTTCCCACGAGGCTTTGCGACAGGGCTGTCACACATGCCACTGTGGTATGAGTCGATCCTCGGTGTGCATGTCGAGGAAGTGCAGGGAAATCAGGTTCTTCTGGAGTGGAATGAGACATTTTGTGCACATTGGGAATGGTGGCACGACCCCTGGAGTTCCTCTAGACCTCCCTGTGGAGAGCGCCGCCTCCGAGATGCGACAGCAAAGCCGGGAATCCTTTCCCGAAGAAGCAGGGAAAGGAACCCTCATCTCGAGCTTTGAGGAGGAAATGGGGCTCCTCTTTAGGTGGGCGGGACCCTCGTTGTTCCTCTCAAGTGGAGGCGGGTATGTAGGGACACTTCTTGAGTTGCAGCAAGGGTGCGAATGACCCTTTCGAAGTTCAAGAGAGAAGGGGTGATTTGCCTCGAGACGCCTCAGCGGTAGGGGCCTCCTCTCGCCTGGAGGGTAGAACCTCCTGGATTTTCTCGAGTTGTGGCGGGACCTTCTCGAGTTACGACGGGGAGCTCTGGGACCCTCCATTGTGTCCTCAGGACAGGCCAGTCTCCATGCGAGTTGCGAGGGGCCTGTCTGGATTCCTCTGCAGTCGGTGCCGGGGCCTAAAACCTCGTTTGGAGTCTATGACGGAACCTGAGGTTTCCTCTCCAGTGCTGACATGCATCTTGGGGTCCTTCTGGGGGCACCACAGGGGAGTCAGTCCTCGTCTCGTGTGGGGACATGCACGTCCGC
>NW_024077787.1:0-1440 GCF_014754425.2 Oryx dammah
GACCACTGGGCAGGTTGTAGGTCTTGTTTTCTGCTATTGTTTTATTGCTTGGGGGCATATTCTGGAAAGAACATGTCTTAGGGGCTGAAAAGCATGTTTCGGGGGTTATTAACGCATGGAGTTCACTAGGCAGGATATAAGTCTCATGCCACCACTGTTTTATTGTTTTGGGCCATCTCTCATGGATCTGTTGCATGGTTTTGTTGCTAAGCAAGTTAGTTTGATTTAAGCAAGCCAAACTGGCTTTGATGCTGACAGACTTGTTTTGCCTTATGAATCGAGCAAATCTACATGTTTCAGAATTTTCCCGTTACTTTCTGGAGTGTCATTCGTCTTATTGTGGTCTCCCCAAACCCCGTAGTTTCTTCTCTACCTACAGTTCCCTAATGGAGTATCAAGCTAACCATTTGATCATTCTAGTCTATTATTCTGTCCCTACCACCTGGGACACTCCCAGCCCCCAAGTGCAGGCTGCAGTGCCCTCAGTGATTCCAATACCACTCCAGCAAATGAGATGCAGCTCTGAGAGCCAGGAGACCAGGCCAGCAGACCAGTTCTATTATCATTTCCTTCCTCCCCCTTGTTCTGGGCTACTCCCTGCCAAGTCCTGGAGTCCTACCTACCTGGAGTGGACCCTCAACCTCCCACCACTGCCCACTCCACCCTACTGCTGCTTTGCCTCTAGAAGCACCACCTTCAGCAGTAACTGGCTAGAGTTACGGTAACCTGGACATCTGGCAAGTCTTCACTGGGGAGGAAGAAGGAGGGAACCTGTTTTGTTCAAATCTAGATGTCCTTGAATCTGCCTTGCCAAGCACAAGATGAGGCAGAGCAGGGTCATAGTGAGGGTAGACTATTCCTGGTTAAGAAGAGATCTGACTCCAGATTGGAGGGAGGACAGACATATTGGAACTCCAGGTGGGATCTCGTCTGCTTGAGGCTGGGTCCCCAGGGCTTCTTGTCAGTCTGGGTCCTCTGAGGATCAGCCAGGCTGTGGTCTTCCTCCAAAAGCCAGGGAGGGTAATCATCCAGTATTTCTAGTGCCTCTTTTTGCACAGATGCATTCCAAAGACCCCAAGGAAGGCCCTGGGGAGCAGATGCTTTGCAGCCTCAGAAGGAAATCTGCAACTAGTGAAGGAATGAGCTCTTCCCACCCTTAAACGAGCTCAGAGGCTGCACCAGCCTGTGCAACACAAAAACACGTAGAAATGTCCCCCAGGTTGACTCACGCTTTGGTCGTAGGAGTCGTCCTGGGCCGACCTGACACCGGGCAGGAAAAACACATCTTCATGCAGTTGAGACCCTAGTGCTTCTGTGTCCAGGGAGTCCCCTGCACAAACAGACTTTGTGGAGCTGGAGGTGTCAGACAGAGGTCTGTCCCCTGCCTCGCACAGAAAGACTTTTTGGCTGATACTTCCCGTTTTTAGATCATCTGAAGAC
>NW_024077788.1:0-715 GCF_014754425.2 Oryx dammah
TCCTCACGAGCTGGAGCAGCTGTGGCAGGCTTCCCGGTGCCTTGATACAGGGATCTGTGGCATTCTTTGGAGGCTTTGCCACGAGGCTTTGCGACAGGGCTGTCATACGTGCCACTGTGGGGTGAGTCGATACTTGGCGTGCATGTCGAGGAAGTCCAGGGAAATCAGGTTCTTCTGGAGTTGACTGAGACATTTTGTGCACATTGGGAATGGTGGCACGACACCTGAGTTCCTCTCGACTTTCCTGTGGAGAGCACCGCCTCCAAAATGCGACAGCAATGCCGGGAATCTTTTCCCGACGAAGCAGGGATAGAACCCTCATCTCGAGCTCTGAGGAGGAAACGGGGCTCCTCTTGATGTGGGCGGGACCCTCGGTGTTCCTCTCGATGGATGCGGGTATGTCGGGGAACTTCTTGAGTGGCAGCAAGGGTGTGAAGGTCCCTTTCGAAGTTCAAGACGGAAGAGGTGATTTTTCTTGAGACGCCTCAGCGGAAAAGGGCCACATCTCGCCTGGATTGGAGAACCTCCTGGATTTTCTCGAGTTGCGGCGGGAATATCTCGAGTTACGTCGGGGAGCTCTGGGACCCTCCCTTGTGGCCTCAGGACAGGCCAGTCTCCATGCGAGTTGCGAGGGGCCTGTCGGGATTCCTCTGCAGTCGTTGCCTGGTCCTAAGACCTCGTGTGGAGGCTATGACGGAACCTGAGGATTCCTCTC
>NW_024077788.1:725-1440 GCF_014754425.2 Oryx dammah
TCCTCACGAGCTGGAGCAGCTGTGGCAGGCTTCCCGGTGCCTTGATACAGGGATCTGTGGCATTCTTTGGAGGCTTTGCCACGAGGCTTTGCGACAGGGCTGTCATACGTGCCACTGTGGGGTGAGTCGATACTTGGCGTGCATGTCGAGGAAGTCCAGGGAAATCAGGTTCTTCTGGAGTTGACTGAGACATTTTGTGCACATTGGGAATGGTGGCACGACACCTGAGTTCCTCTCGACTTTCCTGTGGAGAGCACCGCCTCCAAAATGCGACAGCAATGCCGGGAATCTTTTCCCGACGAAGCAGGGATAGAACCCTCATCTCGAGCTCTGAGGAGGAAACGGGGCTCCTCTTGATGTGGGCGGGACCCTCGGTGTTCCTCTCGATGGATGCGGGTATGTCGGGGAACTTCTTGAGTGGCAGCAAGGGTGTGAAGGTCCCTTTCGAAGTTCAAGACGGAAGAGGTGATTTTTCTTGAGACGCCTCAGCGGAAAAGGGCCACATCTCGCCTGGATTGGAGAACCTCCTGGATTTTCTCGAGTTGCGGCGGGAATATCTCGAGTTACGTCGGGGAGCTCTGGGACCCTCCCTTGTGGCCTCAGGACAGGCCAGTCTCCATGCGAGTTGCGAGGGGCCTGTCGGGATTCCTCTGCAGTCGTTGCCTGGTCCTAAGACCTCGTGTGGAGGCTATGACGGAACCTGAGGATTCCTCTC
>NW_024077790.1:0-1440 GCF_014754425.2 Oryx dammah
GTAACTTGAGAAGGTCCCGCCGCAACTCGAGAAAATCCATGAGTTTCTCCCCTCCAGGCGAGATGAGGCCCTTTTCCGCTGAGGCGTCTCGAGGCAAATCACCCGTTCCCTCTTGAACTTCGAAAGGGTCCTTCACACCCTTGTTGCAACTCAAAAAGTTCCCCGACATACCCGCCTCCACTCGAGAGGAACACCGAGGGTCCCGCCCACATCAAGAGTAGACCGTTTCCTCCTCAAAGCTCGAGATGAGGGTTCCTTTCCCTGCATCGTCCGGAAAGGATTCCCGGCTTTGCTGTCGCATCTCGGAGGCGGCGCTCTCCACAGGAAAGTCGAGAGGAACTCCAGGGGTCGTGCCATAATTCCCAAAGTGCACAAAATGTCCCAGTGGACTGCAGCAGAATCTGATTTCCCTGCACTTCCTCGACATGCAGGCCGAGGATCGACTCACACCAGAGTTGCACATGTGACAGCCCTGTCGGAAAGCCTCGTGGGAAAGCCTCACAGAAAGTCACAGATCCCTGTATCAAGGCGCCGGGAAGCCTGCCACTGCTGCTCCAGCTCGTGAGGAAAGCGGACGTGCATGTCCCCACTCGAGACGAGGACTGACTCCCCTGTGGAGCCCCCAGAAGTACCCCAAGTTCCATGTCAGCACAGGAGCAGAATACTCAGGTTCCGTCATAGACTCCACACGAGGTCTTAGTCCCCTGCACCGACTGCAGAGGAATCCCGACAGGCTCCTCGCAACTCGCATGGAGACTGGCCTGTCCTGAGGCCACCATGGGGGTCCCAGAGGTCCCCGTCGTAACTCGAGCAGGTCCCGCCTCAACTCGAGAAAATCCAGGAGGTTCTCCCCTCCAGGCGCGATGAGGCCCTTTTCGGCTGAGGCCTTTGAAGCAAATACCCCCTTCCCTCTTAAACTTCGTAAGGGTCCTTCACACGCTTGCTGCAACTCAAGAACTTCCCCGACATACCCGCCTCCACTCGAGAGGAACACCTAGTTTCCCCTCCACATCAAGAGGAGCCCCGTTACCTCCTCAAAGCTCGAGATGAGTGTTCCTTTCCCTGCTTCGTCGGGAAAGGGTTCCCGTCTTTTCTGTCGCATCTCGGAGGCGGCGCTCTCCACAGGAAAATCGAGCGGAACTCCAGGGGTCGTGCCACCATTCCTAATGTGCACAAAATGGCTCAGTCCACTCCAGAAGAACCTGATTTCCCTGCACTTCCTCCACATGCACGCCGAGGATCGACTTACACCACAGTGGCACGTGTGACAGCCCTGTCGCAAAGCCTCGTTGGAAAGCCTCCAAAGAATGCCACAGATCCCAGTATCAAGGTGCCGGGAAGCCTGCCACGGCTGCTCCAGCTCGTGAGGAAAGCGGACGTGCATGTCCCCACTCGAGACGAGGACTGACTCCCCTGTGGAGACCCCAGAAGGACCCCAAG
>NW_024077791.1:0-1440 GCF_014754425.2 Oryx dammah
TTGATATGAATCCGCCACGGGTGTACATGAGTTCCCAAACATGAACCCCCCTCCCACCACTCACCCCAATCATCTCTCCGGATCATCCCCATGCATCAGCCCCAAGCATCCTCTATCCTGCATTGAACATAGACTGGCGATTCCATTCTTACATGATAGTATACATGTTTCAAGGCCATTTTCCCAAATCATACTACCCCCTCCCTCTCGCTGAGTCCAAACGTCCGTTTTACACATCTGTGTCTCTTTTGGTGTCTCGCATACAGGGTCATCATTACCATCTTCCTAAATTCCATATATTGGTCTTCAGTTCAGTTCAGTTGCTCAGTAATTTCCGACTCTTTGTGACCCCATGAATCGCAGCACGCCAGGCCTCCCTGTTCATCACCATCTCCCGGAGTTTGCTCAGACTCATGTCCATCAAGTTCGTGATGCCATCCAGCCATCTCATCCTTGGTCATCCCCTTCTCCTCCTGCCCCCAATCCCTCCCAGCATCAGAGTCTTTTCCAGTGAATCCGCGCTTCGCATGAGGTGGCCAAAGTACTGGAGTTTCAGCTTTAGCATCATTTCTTCCAAAGAAATCCCTGGGCTGATCTCCTTCAGAATGGACTGGTTGGATCTCCTTGAGTCCAAGGGACTCTCAAGAGTCTTCTCCAACACCACGGTTCAAAAGCATCAATTCTTCAGCACTCAGCTTTCTTCACAGTCCAACTCTCACATCCTTAGTATACTGTATTGGTGATTTTCTTTCTGGCTTACTTCACTCTGTATAATCGGCTCCAGTTTCATCCATCTCATTAGAACTGATTCAAATGTATTCTTTTTAATGGCTGAATAATGCTCCATTGTGTATGTGTACCACAGCTTTCTTTTCCATTCATCTGCTGATGGACATCTACGTTGTTTCCATGTCCTGGCTATTATAAACAGTGCTGCGATGAACACTGGGGTACATGTGTCTCTTTCAATTCTGGTTTCCTCAGTGTGTATGCCCAGCAGTGGGATTGCTGGGTCATAAGGCAGTTCTATTTGCAATTTTTTTAAGGAATCTCCACACTCTTCTCCATAGTGGTTGTACTAGTTTGCAGTCCCACCAACAGTGCAATAGGGTTCCCTTTTCTCCACACCCTCTCCAGCATTTATTACTTGCAGACTTTTGGATCGCAGCCATTCTGACTGGTGTGAAGTGGCACCTCATTGTGGTCTTGATTTGTATTTCTCTAATAATGAGTGATGTTGAGCATCTTTTCATGAGTTTGTTAGCCATCCGTATGTCTTCTTTGGAGAAACGTCTATTTAGCTCTTTGGCCCATTTTTTGATTGGGTCGTTTGTTTTTCTGGAATTGAGCTGCATAAGTTGCTTGTATATTTTTGAGATTAGTTGTTTGTCCGTTGCTTCATTTGCTATTATTTTCTCCCATTCAGAAGGCTGTCTTTTC
>NW_024077792.1:0-1440 GCF_014754425.2 Oryx dammah
CAGTGGAGGTGGACACACTGGAGGTCCAGGTGCTGGTGGTCTCTGGCATGGTTGACGGGCGTCCTGTTGACGTGGGAGCGCCTGTGGAGGTGGCTGACACAGGCGTGGCAGTGGGGCTGGAGGCAGGGCTTGTGCTGAGTAAAGGCGGCCCCGTCGTGGACCCGGGGGTGGGGGTGGTCTTCGAGGAGGTGGGACCCAGGGTCGGCGAGCCTGTAAGAATGGAGGGTGCGGTGAGGGCTGAGGGGGTCCACTCCTCAGCAAACAGGTGGCCTGGCAGCAAACACACAGGCAGCCCCCTGGAGGTGCGGCACCTGGTGTGGAGGTCTCCCATCCACGTCCCAGCTCCGGGCCTCGGGGCTGGACGGGGCGTCAGGCCCACAGGCCTCGGGGTGTGTAACGAGGAGGCCACCACAGGACACTGCTCCATCCGGAGGGGCTGGTCACTGGCCCCTGAAGCCCCAGTGGGGAAGTGCCAGTGGGGGGGGGGGAACAGAGGAGGGTCTCCCAGGGCACCTGACCAGCAGCCTAGAGTCCCCACGAGGCCCCAGGTCCTTCGGTGGCTCCCGCAGGGTGGCTTTGCCCACAGAGTCCATCATACAGCTGTAGGCTGAGGATGTGGGCCACGGGCAGCCGTGCCAAGGAAAGACACCCCGTGAGGGCAGGCACAGGCTGAGGGTCAGCACCTCCGTGAGCACTGGCTGTAGGTCTTGGCGGGACGGCCAGTGAGCCCTTCTAAAACCTTCCTGGGAACTGCATTCCCAGGGAAGAGTGGAGGCGCCTGTCTGAAGTCCCAGGAGCTGTGCTGCGCCCCAGATGAGAGGAACAACCATGAGTACACAACCACACTGCTGTCCACGTACCTGGAAGGGTGGTGCCTCCTACTGGAGTGGCCGTCGGCATTGTCAACGTCGGGGTCAGTGGTGTGCTAGAGGGCTCCACGGCTGTGCTGCTGGGAGATGGCCAGCCTGACGTCACTGTGCTGGTGGGTGTTAGAGTTGGGGTCTCTATGGTGGTGCTAGATGGCAGGCTTGGGCTCACAGTGGAGGTGGGTGTTGGGGTTGGGGTCCCTGTGGTTGTGGTTGTCGTTGTGCTGGTGGGTGTTGGGGTTGGAGTCTCTATTGTAGTAGTGGTAGATGGTGGGCTTGGGGTCCCTGTGGTTGCGGGTGTTGGGGTTGGGGTCCCTGTGGTTGTGGTTGTGGTTGTGGTAGGGGCAGTGGTCCCTGTGGTTCTGGTGGGGGCGGTGGTCTCTGTGGTGATGGGTGTTGGGGTTGGAGTCTCTGTTGTAGTGGTGGTGGGTGTTGGGGTTGGGGTCCCTGTGGTTGTGGTTGTGGTGGGTGCAGTGGTCCCTGTGGTTGTGGTGGGGGCAATGGTCCCTGTGGTTGTGGTGGGGGCGGTGGTCTCTGTAGTGATGGGTGTTGGGGTTGGAGTCTCTGTGGTAGT
>NW_024077793.1:0-1440 GCF_014754425.2 Oryx dammah
AACAGTGGGCTGGAAAAAGCACAAGCTGGAATCAAGATTGCTGGGAGAAATATCAATAACCTCAGATTTGCAGGTGACACCACCCTTATGGCAGAAAGCGAAGAGGAACTAAAAAGCCTCTTGATGAAAGTGAAAGAGGAGAGTGAAAAAGTTGGCTTAAAGCTCAACATTCAGAAAACTAAGATCATGGCATCTGGTCCCATCACTTCATGGGAAATAGATGGGGAAACAGTGGAGCCAGTGTCAGACTTTATTTTGGGGGGCTCCAAAATCACTGCAGTTGGTGATTGCAGCCATGAAATTAAAAGATACTTACCCCTTGGAAGGAAAGTTATGACCAACCTAGATAGCATATTAAAAAGCAGAGACATTACTTTGCCAACAAAGGTCCGTCTAGTCAAGGCTATGGTTTTTCCTGTGGTCATGTATGGATGTGAGAGTTGGACTGTGAAGAAGGCTGAGCGCCAAAGAATTGATGCTTTTGAACTGTGGTGTTGAAGAAGACTCTTGAGAGTCCCTTGGACTGCAAGGAGATCCAACCAGTCCATTCTGAAGGAGATCAGCCCTGGGATTTCTTTGGAAGGAATGATGCTAAAGCTGAAACTCCAGTACTTTGGCCACCTCATGTGAAGAGTTGACTCATTGGAAAAGACTTTGATGCTGGGAGGGATTGGGGGCAGAAGAAGAAGGGGAGAATGGAGATGAGATCGCTGGATGGCATCACCGACTCAATGGACATGAGTTTGAGTGAACTCTGGGAGTTGGTGATGGACAGGGAGGCCTGGTGTGCTGCAATTCATGAGGTCGCAAAGAGTCGGACACGACTGAGTGACTGAACTGAACTGAACTGAACTGAGCATGGCCCCATCCATCAGAACAAGACCCACTTTCCCCTTTAGTCTCTCACATCAGGAAGCTTCCATAAGCCTTTTATTCTCATCCATCCGAGGGCAGACAGAATGAAATCCACAATCACAGAAAACTAATCAAACTGATCACATGGACCACAGCCTTGTCTAATTGAATGATACTGTGGAAAGGAATGGCAAAACACTCAAGTATTCTTGCCTTGAGAACCCCATGAACAATATAAAAAGGCAAAAAGATAGGATGCTGAAAGATGAACTCCCCAGATCTGTAGGTGCCCAATATGCTACTGGAGATCAGTGGACAAATAACTCCAGAAAGAATGAAGAGATGGAGCCAAAGCCAAAACAACACCAAGTTGTGAATGTGAGTGGTGATGGAAGTAAAGTACATCTGGATGCCATGATTTAGTTTTATGAATGTTGAGCTTTAAGCCAACTTTTTCACTCTCCTCTTTCACTTTCATCAAGAGGCTCTTTAGTTCTTCTTCACTTTCTGCCATAAGGGTGGTGTCATATGCAAATCTGAGGTTATTGATATTCCTCCCAGCAATCTTGATTCCAGCTTGTGCTT
>NW_024077794.1:0-1440 GCF_014754425.2 Oryx dammah
AAGCACAAGCTGGAATCAAGATTGCTGGGAGGAATATCAATAACCTCAGATTTGCATATGACACCACCCTTATGGCAGAAAGTGAAGAAGAACTAAAGAGCCTCTTGATGAAAGTGAAAGAGGAGAGTGAAAAAGTTGGCTTAAAGCTCAACATTCATAAAACTAAATCATGGCATCCAGATGTACTTTACTTCCATCACCACTCACATTCACAACTTGGTGTTGTTTTGGCTTTGGCTCCATCTCTTCATTCTTTCTGGAGTTATTTGTCCACTGATCTCCAGTAGCATATTGGGCACCTACAGATCTGGGGAGTTCATCTTTCAGCATCCTATCTTTTTGCCTTTTTATATTGTTCATGGGGTTCTCAAGGCAAGAATACTTGAGTGTTTTGCCATTCCTTTCCACAGTATCATTCAATTAGACAAGGCTGTGGTCCATGTGATCAGTTTGATTAGTTTTCTGTGATTGTGGATTTCATTCTGTCTGCCCTCGGATGGATGAGAATAAAAGGCTTATGGAAGCTTCCTGATGTGAGAGACTAAAGGGGAAAGTGGGTCTTGTTCTGATGGATGGGGCCATGCTCAGTTCAGTTCAGTTCAGTTCAGTCACTCAGTCGTGTCCGACTCTTTGCGACCTCATGAATTGCAGCACACCAGGCCTCCCTGTCCATCACCAACTCCCAGAGTTCACTCAAACTCATGTCCATTGAGTCGGTGATGCCATCCAGCGATCTCATCTCCATTCTCCCCTTCTTCTTCTGCCCCCAATCCCTCCCAGCATCAAAGTCTTTTCCAATGAGTCAACTCTTCACATGAGGTGGCCAAAGTACTGGAGTTTCAGCTTTAGCATCATTCCTTCCAAAGAAATCCCAGGGCTGATCTCCTTCAGAATGGACTGGTTGGATCTCCTTGCAGTCCAAGGGACTCTCAAGAGTCTTCTTCAACACCACAGTTCAAAAGCATCAATTCTTTGGCGCTCAGCCTTCTTCACAGTCCAACTCTCACATCCATACATGACCACAGGAAAAACCATAGCCTTGACTAGACGGACCTTTGTTGGCAAAGTAATGTCTCTGCTTTTTAATATGCTATCTAGGTTGGTCATAACTTTCCTTCCAAGGGGTAAGTATCTTTTAATTTCATGGCTGCAATCACCAACTGCAGTGATTTTGGAGCCCCCCAAAATAAAGTCTGACACTGGCTCCACTGTTTCCCCATCTATTTCCCATGAAGTGATGGGACCAGATGCCATGATCTTAGTTTTCTGAATGTTGAGCTTTAAGCCAACTTTTTCACTCTCCTCTTTCACTTTCATCAAGAGGCTTTTTAGTTCCTCTTCGCTTTCTGCCATAAGGGTGGTGTCACCTGCAAATCTGAGGTTATTGATATTTCTCCCAGCAATCTTGATTCCAG
Source organism: Oryx dammah (assembly GCF_014754425.2). Taxonomy (NCBI): domain Eukaryota; kingdom Metazoa; phylum Chordata; class Mammalia; order Artiodactyla; family Bovidae; genus Oryx; species Oryx dammah. The sequence continues at coordinate 1,416 of NW_024077794.1, forward strand.
CTTGTGCTTTTTCCAGCCCACTGTT
>NW_024077795.1:0-1439 GCF_014754425.2 Oryx dammah
ATAGTCAATCAAGCAGAAATAGATGTTTTTCTGGAACTCTCTTGCTTCTTCCATGATCCAGCGGATGTTGGCAATTTGATCTCTGGTTCCTCTGCCTTTTCTAAAACCAGCTCGGACATCAGGAAGTTCACGGTTCACGTATTGCTGAAGCCTGGCTTGGAGAATGTTGAGCATTCCTTTACTAGCATGTGAGATGAGTGCAATTGTGTGGTAGTTTGAGCATTCTTTGGCATTGCCTTTCTCTGGGATTGGAATGAAAACTGACCTTTTCCAGTCCTGTGGCCACTGCTGAGTTTTCCCCATTTGCCAGGCAGCTTGAGTCCCCGCAGTACTGCTGTCAGAAGGCTGAGTGATGAGGGCTGCCTAATGAATGGGGTTGTGTTCAAGATGCAGTACAGGCGCTGGGCCCGATTCTATGTGCGCTGCCCTAAAAGTGGCTGCATCTTTACATGAGCAGGTGTCCCCTGTGGGAAAGGGGACCCCATGATGCAGGAGGTGAATGGAAGACACCAGTAGTTTGGCAAGTGGTTTCGGTTTTAAGTCTTCTGCCTTTCAGTGGTCTTTTGGTATCAATGTGGGACAGAATGAATTCTGGAAGGTAGCTGTTATGGGATGAATTGTGTCTCGTCAAAATTCATATGGTGAACTTCCTAATGCCCAGTACCTCATAATGTAACTGTATTTAGAGACATGGTCTTTACAGAGGTAATCAATGTAAGGTACTATAGGACACCAATATGAATGGTGTCCTTATAAAAAGATATTAGAACAAAGACTTGGACAGAGGAAAGACCAGGTGAAAACAGAAGGAGAAGATAGCCATCCACAGGCCAAAGAAGGAGGCCTTAAAGAAATCAGTCCTGTCCACAGGCTAATCTTGGACTTCTAGCCTCCAGAATTGAGAGAAAATACAATTCTGTTGAAGCCACCCAGTTTCCAATATTTGTTACAGCAACCCTAACAAGAGAAAAGTAGCCAATATTCCTTTCCAGGATAGCTTCAGGGATCCAGATCTTGGACATTTGCTGTTGATTGCTGTGCTTTTTTGCCTCAATGCTTATTGTATGGATACCACAGAAAATTGAGAGATGCTGAGGTGTGCTGGATGGAAAATGCAATGAGTAATTCACTAAAGATAGTAAAGTAATAAACAGAGTAAGGAAGGCTCTCAATTTCATCCCAGCTTTTACCCAGTCCTAACTACAGTATCTCTTCTATCAAGCATGGTCACCTCCATGACACAGGGTTAGTGTCTCCTCTGCATATTTGGGAACCTACAAGCGGCCTACCCTTGACCCAGTAGAACCTGGTTGGACTCTGCAGGAGGGTGTTCCTTCTAGAGTGAGGTCCTGGCTGCCTCCATGTAGGACTTACGTCCAGTCAGCATGACCCCACACAGGCAGTGGAAGAGAAGGTCAGGGGTCCCAAAGGCAGAGGTG
>NW_024077796.1:148-1439 GCF_014754425.2 Oryx dammah
CTGCCTTTTCTAAAACCAGCTTGAACGTCAGGAATTTCACGGTTCACATATTGCTGAAGCCTGGCTTGGAGAATTTTGAGCATTACTTTACTAGCATGTGAGATGAGTGCAATTGTGTGGTAGTTTGACCATTCTTTGGCATTTCCTTTCTTTGGGATTGGAGTGAAAACTGACTTTTTCCAGTCCTGTGGCCACTGCTGAGTTTTCCAAATTTGCTGGCATATTGAGTGCAGCACTTTCACAGCATCATCTTTCAGGATTTGAAATAGCTCCACTGGAATTCCATCACCTCCACTAGCTTTGTTCGTAGTGATGCTTTCTAAGGCCCACTTAGCTTCACATTCCAGGATGTCTGACTCTAGGTGAGTGATCACACCATCGTGATTATCTTAGTCATGAAGATCTTTTTTGTACAGTTCTTCTCTGTATTCTTGCCACCTCTTCTTAATATCTTCTGCTTCTGTTAGGTCCATTTCATTTCTGTCTTTTATTGAGTCCATCTTCGCATGAAATGTTCCCTTGGTATCTCTAATTTTCTTGAAGAAATAGATGGGAAACAGTGGAAACAGTGTCAGACTTCATTTTTGGGGGCGCCAAAATCACTGCAGATGGTGACTCTAGCCATGAAATTAAAAGATGCTTGCTCCTTGGCAGAAAAGTTGTGACCAACCTAGACAGCATATTGAAAAGCAGAGACATTACTTTGCCAACAAAGGTCCGTCTAGTCAAGGCTATGGTTTTTCCTGTGGTCATGTATGGATGTGAGAGTTGGACTGTGAAGAAGGCTGAGCACCGAAGAATTGATGCGTTTGAACTGTGGTGTTGGAGAAGACTCTTGAGAGTCCCTTGGACTGCAAGGAGATCCAACCAGTCCATTCTAAAGGAGATCAGCCCTGGGATTTCTTTGGAAGGAATGATGCTAAAGCTGAAACTCCAGTACTTTGGCCACCTGATGCAAGGGGTTGACTCACTGGAAAAGACTCTGATGCTGGGAGGGATTGGGGGCAGGAAGAGAAGGGGATGACCGAGGATGAGATGGCTGGATGGCATCACAGACTCGATGGACGTGAGTCTGAGTGAACTCGGGAGATGGTGATGGACAAGGGAGGCCTGGCGTGCTGCGATTCCTGGGGTTGCAAAGAGTTGACTGAACTGACTGAACTATGAATAATGTATCCTGCCTGAGGACAGTCTCTGGATGAAACCTTCTGGCTAATCCTGTTATCTTAAAATGTAAATTATGCGAGTAGGTCTGGTGAGGTCTTTACACCCTCCAGACATTCTTTGGATT
>NW_024077797.1:0-1439 GCF_014754425.2 Oryx dammah
AGACAGGGATCAAGACCATCCCCATGGAAAAGAAATGCAAAAAGCAAAATGGCTATCTGGGGAGGCCTTACAAATAGCTGTGAAAAGAAGAGAAGCGAAAAGCAAAGGAGAAAAATAAAGATATAAGCATCTGAATGCAGAGTTCCAAAGAATAGCAAGAAGAGATAAGAAAGCCTTCTTCAGCGATCAATGCAAAGAAATCAAGGAAAACAACAGAATGGGAAAGACTAGAGATCTCCTCAAGAAAATGAGAGATATCAACGGAACATTTCATGCAAAGATGGGCTCGATAAAGGACAGAAATTGTATGGACCTAACAGAAGCAGAAGATATTAAGAAAAGATGGCAAGAATACACAGAAGAACAGTACAAAAAGGATCTTCATGATCCGGATAATCACGATGGTGTGATCACTCATCTGGAGCCAGACATCTTGGAATGTGAAGTCAAGTGGGCCTTAGAAAGCATCACTACGAACAAAGCTAGTGGAGGTGATGGAATTCCAGTGGAGCTGTTTCAAATCCTGAAAGATGATGCTGTGAAAGTGCTGCACTCAATATGCCAGCAAGTTTGGAAAACTCAGCAGTGGCCACAGGACTGGAAAAGGTCAGTTTCCATTCCAATTCCAAAGAAAGGCAATGCCAAAGAATGCTCAAACTACCACACAATTGCACTTATCTCACATGCTAGTAAAGTAATGCTCAAAATTCTCCAAGCCAGGCTTCAGCAATACATGAACCATAAACTTCCTGATGTTCAAGCTGGGTTTAGAAAAGGCAGAGGAACCAGAGACCAAATTGCCAACATCAGGTTTATCATCAAGAAAGCAAGAGAGTTCCATAAAAACATCTATTTCTGCTTTATTGACTATGCCAAAGCCTTTGACTGTGTGGATCACAATAAACTGTGGAAAATTCTGAAAGACATGGGAATAGCAGACCACCTAACCTGCCTCTTGAGAAATCTGTATGCAGGTCAGGAAGCAACAGTTAGAACTGGACATGGAACAACAAACTGGTTCCAAATAGGTAAGGAGTACGTCAAGGCTGTATATTGTCACCCTGCTTATTTAACTTCTATGCAGAGTACATCATGAGAAACGCTGGACTGGAAGAAGCACAAGCTGGAATCAAGATTGCTGCGAGAAATATCAATAACCTCAGATATGCAGATGACACCACCCTTATGGAAGAAAGTGAAGAGGAGCTAAAAAGCCTCTTGATGAAAGTAAAGTGGAGAGTGAAAAAGTTGGCTTAAAGCTCAACATTCAGAAAATGAAGATCATGGCATCCGATCCCATCACTCCATGGAAAATAGATGGGGAAACAGTAGAAACAGTATCAGACTTTATTTTTCGGGGCTCCAAAATCACTGCAATGGTGATTGCAGCCATGAAATTAAAAGACGCTTACTCCTTGGAAGAAAAGTTATGACCAACC
>NW_024077798.1:0-1439 GCF_014754425.2 Oryx dammah
TGAGGAGCAAACTTTACAACTTTACAGAAGTGTTTTATCTTAAATCCGTGGCCAGCATAGAAGTGCTGTACATTTTCACTCTCACCTACCTACACTACTGCATTACACAGTAGTAACCTTCCTCCGTCCTAATGACCACCAGCCTCACCCGGCAGTAATTCCTGGAGAAGAAACCTTCCTCCATCCTATTGATCACCAACCCCACAGGCCAATAACTCGTGGAAAAGAAAGAAGAAATCTCGTGGGATTTCTCAAGTTTCCCAGTCCCAAACTCCATGTTTGTGCCCTGGCAGTCTGTTGCCCCTCTGCACGTGTGTTCCTGACTACACCCAGCCCCTCACCTCTGCTCGGGATCCCATGCCTTGCACCTTCCCAGGGACTTTGCCCCTGCAGTTATCACTTCTAGGTCCTGAAGCAGCACCTGCTCCCTCTACATCGGAGCATTCCACAGCACAGGGGGAAACCCACCGTCTTCCACCACCCTATTGTGCAGCTACTGGCACATTACCGGTTGCCCTTCAAAGCAAAACTGCTTCAAATTATGCTGAGATATTCTCTCCTCAGCCCACTTCCGTGGAGCTTTTTTCTCAGTCACTCCACTGTAACTGGCCTCGTCCTGGCCGTCATTAATATCCATACTTCCTGATCCCACACACACTCTTCAGTGCTTATCTAAGCCAACATCTCGGGCTGCTGCTAAGTCACTTCTGTCATGTCCGACTCTGTGCGACCCCATAGACGGCAGCCCACTAGGCTCCCCGTCCCTGGGATTCTCCAAGCAAGAACACTGGAGTGGGTTGCCATTTCCTTCTCCAATGCATGACAGTGAAAAGTGAAACTGAAGTCGCTCAGTCGTGTCTGACTCTTCGAGACCCCATGGACTGCAGCCTACCAGGCTCCTCCGCCCATGGGATATTCCAGGCAAGAGTACTGCAGTGGGGTGCCATCGCCTTCTCCAAACATCTCGGGCATGTTTGGCATATTTGACTCTTGTGTTCTTTATCCCTCTGTTTTCATATTTCAGGGGAGTGGGGCTTGTGTGACCCACCCAGTTCCTTAAACTACAGTCCCAGGCAAGCTGCTGGGTGTGATCTTCACTGTGCCATGACTCCCCTGGGGATGCTCTGGAAAAGGCTGACCCGAGATCTTCCTGTTGCCACAGGTGGGGATCCGTTCCTCTGAGAGGCCCTGTTCTGCAGACACGCTCTGAAGGTGTCCTGAGAACAGGCCATCACCCTCTTCTGGATCTCTGAGAGAACCTGGCCACTGTAATACACCTGAGAGGTTGAAAGCCCTGTCTTTAACAGGACGGTGAGTCAGGACACAGCAGTGTAAGCCCATCATTGGGGAACATGCTAAAGAAGATCCAGAAGAGGTCCCTAAAGTAGAACATTTCAAGAGGTGAGTCTTCATGGGTGTGCATCAAACAAGGGATTGCT
>NW_024077799.1:0-1439 GCF_014754425.2 Oryx dammah
CAGATTCACATCCATCGAGTCAGTGATGCCATCCAGCCATCTCATCCAGTGTCGTCCCCTTCTCCTCCTGCTCCCAATCCCTCCCAGCGTCAAAGTCTTTTCCCATGAGTCAATTCTTCACATGAGGTGGCCAAAGTACTGGAGCTTCAGCTTTAGCATCATTCCTTCCAAATTAATCCCATGGCTGATCTCCTTCAGAATGGACTGGTTGGATCTCCTTGCAGTCCAAGGGACTCTCAAGAGTCTTCTCCAACACTACAGTTCAAAAGCATCAATTCTTCGATGCTTAGCCTTCTTCACAGTCCAAATCTCACATCCATACATGTCTACTGGAAAAACCATAGCCTTAACTAGATGGACCTTAGTCGGCAAAGTAACGTCTCTGCTTTTGAATATACTATCTAGGTTGGTCATAACTTTTCTTCCAAGGAGTAAGTGTCTTTTAATTTCATGGCTGCATTCACCATCTGTAGTGATTTTGGAGCCCCCCAAAATAAAGTCTGACACTGTTTCCACTGTTTCCCCATTTTTCCCATGAAGTGATGGGACCAAATATCATGATCTTCGTTTTCTGAATGTAGAGTTTTAAGCCAACATTTTCAGTCTCCTCTTTCACTTTCATCAAGAGGCTTTTGAGTTTCTCTTCACTTTCTGCCATAAGGGTGGTGTCATCTGCATATCTGAGGTTATTGATATTTCTCCTAGCAATCTTGATTTCAGCTTGTGTTTCTTCCAGTCCAGTGTTTCTCATGATATACTCTGCATATAAGTTAAATAAGCAGGGTGACAATAGACAGCCTTGATGTACTCCTTTTCTTAAATGGGACCCGTCTGTGTTTCCATGTCCATTTCGAACTGTTGCTTCCTGACCTGCGTACAGATTTCTCAAGAGGCAGGTTAGGTGGTCTGGTATTCTCATCTCTCTCAGAATTTTCCACAGTTGATTGTGATCCACACAGTCAAAGGCTTTGGCATAGTCAATAAAACAGAAATAGATGATTTCTGGAATTATCTTACTTTCTCCATGATCCAGCAGATGTTGGCAATTTGATCTCTGGTTCCTCTGCCTTTTCTAAAACCAGCTTGAACATCAGGAATTTCACGGTTCACGTATTGCTGAAGCCTGGCTTGGAGAATTTTGAGCATTACTTTACTAGCATGTGAGATGAGTGCAATTGTGCTGTAGTTTCAGCATTCTTTGGCATTGCCTTTCTTCGGGATTAAAATGAAAACTGACCTTTTCCAGTCCTGTGGCCACTGCTGAGTTTTCCAATTTGCTGGCATATTGAGTGCAGCACTTTCACAGCATCATCTTTCAGGATTTGAAATAGCTCAACTGGAATGCCATCACCTCCACTAGCTTTGTTTGTAGTGATGCTTTCTAAGGCCCACTTGACTTCACATTAAAGGATGATCACAGCATCGTGATTACTCGGGTC
>NW_024077800.1:0-1439 GCF_014754425.2 Oryx dammah
CAGGGGTGGGGGCCCCTGTGTCAGCCCGTGTGGTGTGATCCTGAAGGGGTGTGTGTGTGTTTCCTCAGCACAAGTTTCCTGCTTACGCAGCACAAGTCCTCTGTGATCCTTCTAAACTCTTCTCATCACCACCACACACTGACTATACATTAGCTGATTCTCTCCTCCTATCAGTCCTTCCTCAGAAGCCAAAGTGAAAGTCACTCAATTTGTGTCCAACTCTTTGAGGCCCCGTGGACTACAGTCCATGGAATTCTCCAGGCCAGAATACTAGTGTGGGTAGCGCTTCCCTTCTCCGAGGGATCTTCCAAACCCAGGGATCGAACAGGGGTGTCCAGCGCTGCAGGCAGACGCTTTAACAACTGAGCTATCAGGGAATCCATTCCTCACACTAGCTTAGTCTTCATTTGCCTCAGGTGAAGATGGAAATGATACAATTGCCCCACGGTCTTGACCTGTAATGGACAAGCCAAACTGAGTACCTAGGGTTGATCCCAATCTGGCTCCTCTGGAGGCGTGACCTGCTCCTACCCGTCAGCCAGCTGATCCTCAGTCATGGGGCGCAGGGGCCTCTGGATCGAAGTCCATCCCTGGAGGGACTGGCAGGTCCAGGGGTCCAGATCCTGCCCATCATTAGAAGGTGGGCACAGTGTCAAGGAACCCAGGGTAAGCACAGATAAATTAACGCCAATTTTAGAACAGTCCTTATTGTGAAAAGTAATCGGGTCTCACATCCTCCTGGTAAACTCACAGATTCTGAGTGTCGTGTGGCCTTTTGTAGAGTGGAAGTCATATGTGCTGGTGTTCCTGTCTTTGTTCACACGAGGAAAAAAGCATATTCTCATCAGAGATTTACTTCATTGTACTGGGTAACATGACCATAGCCTCCCATTGATTAAACCCTGTAGGACACACTCAAGGGAAATTGTAAAATAAAGCTCACAGTGGAAAGTGATAGTCTAGTGACCATGACCCTTGCTGTAAATGTCATGTGCCGCAGGGTGAGAGACAGTCAGGTTCACTCCATGCTTCCTCTCCACAATGAACTGTCCCACTAAAAGTGTGACTTCTTTGAGTGTCAACAGCACTGACTCAGTGGACATGCAAACATTTTTTGGAAAATCAAGCCTGGGAAATCTCATCGCATGATTGATAACAGCTATTTGTAAGGGTAATATCGACTTCAGTCTCCTAACAATAGTTTGCTTCTAATCAAGAAGAAGGTCTCCCAGACTTGATAAGTACGATAGCTGAAACAGCGGATCCTGAGAATGCAGTGATCTAGGAAGAAATCCAGAAGATAGGTGTGATTTACGAGAAGCTCTAAACAGAAAGGAGGGTCATGGGTCTCTGTCATTGAAAGCTGGCATGCATTGTAATGTTTCCCTTTTGCCCATTGGTTTGGTTATCACCAGTTTAAATGCAGCCAATGTCTTTCA
>NW_024077801.1:0-1439 GCF_014754425.2 Oryx dammah
CAGGGGTGGGGGCCCCTGTGTCAGCCCGTGTGGTGTGATCCTGAAGGGGTGTGTGTGTGTTTCCTCAGCACAAGTTTCCTGCTTACGCAGCACAAGTCCTCTGTGATCCTTCTAAACTCTTCTCATCACCACCACACACTGACTATACATTAGCTGATTCTCTCCTCCTATCAGTCCGTCCTCAGAAGCCAAAGTGAAAGTCACTCAATTTGTGTCCAACTCTTTGAGGCCCCGTGGACTACAGTCCATGGAATTCTCCAGGCCAGAATACTAGTGTGGGTAGCGCTTCCCTTCTCCGAGGGATCTTCCAAACCCAGGGATCGAACAGGGGTGTCCAGCGCTGCAGGCAGACGCTTTAACAACTGAGCTATCAGGGAATCCATTCCTCACACTAGCTTAGTCTTCATTTGCCTCAGGTGAAGATGGAAATGATACAATTGCCCCACGGTCTTGACCTGTAATGGACAAGCCAAACTGAGTACCTAGGGTTGATCCCAATCTGGCTCCTCTGGAGGCGTGACCTGCTCCTACCCGTCAGCCAGCTGATCCTCAGTCATGGGGCGCAGGGGCCTCTGGATCGAAGTCCATCCCTGGAGGGACTGGCAGGTCCAGGGGTCCAGATCCTGCCCATCATTAGAAGGTGGGCACAGTGTCAAGGAACCCAGGGTAAGCACAGATAAATTAACGCCAATTTTAGAACAGTCCTTATTGTGAAAAGTAATCGGGTCTCACATCCTCCTGGTAAACTCACAGATTCTGAGTGTCGTGTGGCCTTTTGTAGAGTGGAAGTCATATGTGCTGGTGTTCCTGTCTTTGTTCACACGAGGAAAAAAGCATATTCTCATCAGAGATTTACTTCATTGTACTGGGTAACATGACCATAGCCTCCCATTGATTAAACCCTGTAGGACACACTCAAGGGAAATTGTAAAATAAAGCTCACAGTGGAAAGTGATAGTCTAGTGACCATGACCCTTGCTGTAAATGTCATGTGCCGCAGGGTGAGAGACAGTCAGGTTCACTCCATGCTTCCTCTCCACAATGAACTGTCCCACTAAAAGTGTGACTTCTTTGAGTGTCAACAGCACTGACTCAGTGGACATGCAAACATTTTTTGGAAAATCAAGCCTGGGAAATCTCATCGCATGATTGATAACAGCTATTTGTAAGGGTAATATCGACTTCAGTCTCCTAACAATAGTTTGCTTCTAATCAAGAAGAAGGTCTCCCAGACTTGATAAGTACGATAGCTGAAACAGCGGATCCTGAGAATGCAGTGATCTAGGAAGAAATCCAGAAGATAGGTGTGATTTACGAGAAGCTCTAAACAGAAAGGAGGGTCATGGGTCTCTGTCATTGAAAGCTGGCATGCATTGTAATGTTTCCCTTTTGCCCATTGGTTTGGTTATCACCAGTTTAAATGCAGCCAATGTCTTTCA
>NW_024077802.1:0-1439 GCF_014754425.2 Oryx dammah
CTGTCCTGTATTTCCACGTGTGGTACCCACCCCTCCAAACACACACAGAGTTAACCATGTGAGGTGATGAACGTGTTCCTTATCTTGATCTGGGTAATCATTCCACAATGTGTGTGCATTAATATCTGAAGTTTCACACTGTGCACTTTAAATTATACAATTCTATTTGCCAATTATTCTTCAATAAAGTTGAGGGAGAAATGGGAGAGGCGATGACACACAGAGGAGCAGGCATGTGAAGACAGAGGCAGGGATTAGGGAGATGCAGCTACAAGCCTCCGACTGCTGAGGATTGCTGGCAACCATCAGAAGCCAGGAGAGAAGCAGGGAACACGTCCTTCCCTCGCGCCTTCCAAGGGGACATGGCTCTGCCAGCACCTTGATCTAGAACTTCTAGCTTCCAGAGCTGTGAGAGAATAAACTTCTACTGTATTAAGCCATCCAGTTTGTGGGAACTTCTTCCAGCAGCCCTGGGAAGGTAACACACCCTTTCAATAAAGTTAGTAAGAAGAAGCTAACATTAAAAAAACAACATAAAAGGAGAAGGGGGGCGGCAGAGGATGAGATGGTGAGATAGCATCACTGACTCAAGGGACGTGAATCTGAGCAAACTCCAGGAGATAGGAGCCTGGCACGCTACAATCCATGGGGGTCCCAAAGAGTCAGAGGTGAGTTAGCAACTGAACAACAACGACATAAAAATAGACTTGGAGATAAAACCACACAAGAGAGAAACCAGGGAGCAATGAAGATAGGACCCAGGGCGCTGGGGATGACAAGGGGGACGGGATGGGGAAACCTCCAGGCTGGACACTGGCCACTGTTAGGGTCCTAACTTTTGATTAATGGGTTACATGGTGTGAATCACGTGATTAAAATAACTGTGGAAAATTTTAAGAAAATCAGGTCATGCAAGGACCAAAGAGAATACACCATGATCTGGGTTATGATTAGTCCATCATTCTCTGCACCTGAAGTTTGCTAATAAAATTACTTAAAATCAACAATAACAAAAAATTACTTAAAATAAAAGGGATTCCTGCACCACTGCCTTCTTCCACGTCTGTGACAGAGTGCCCCTCTCCCCGGCCCCTCCCAGTCCCCACACTTCCCCCTTACTGTCTTCACCTCCTTCCCCAGCGCATACACGGTCTGACAAGCCCTGCAGAGTACTCATTTCTGCGTTTATCATCTGTCTTCCCTCGGAGACGCTGTGAACGCCCTGAGGAATGAAGTTCCCATCTGATTCATGCCTGTCTCCCCAGGAGGGAGCACAGTGCTTGGCACAGAGGAGGTGCTCCATAAAGTTCACCTAAATCAATGAAAAAAACTGAGTAACTAAACGAAGGATTTGGTGAACGGGCAGTTAAGGGGCTCTGGTACTCAGGTGCATGTGTGTGTTTGGAGGGGTGGGTACCACACGTGGAAATACAGGACAG
>NW_024077803.1:0-1439 GCF_014754425.2 Oryx dammah
CTGTCCTGTATTTCCACGTGTGGTACCCACCCCTCCAAACACACACATGCACCTGAGTACCAGAGCCCCTTAACTGCCCGTTCACCAAATCCTTCGTTTAGTTACTCAGTTTTTTTCATTGATTTAGGTGAACTTTATGGAGCACCTCCTCTGTGCCAAGCACTGTGCTCCCTCCTGGGGAGACAGGCATGAATCAGATGGGAACTTCATTCCTCAGGGCGTTCACAGCGTCTCCGAGGGAAGACAGATGATAAACGCAGAAATGAGTACTCTGCAGGGCTTGTCAGACCGTGTATGCGCTGGGGAAGGAGGTGAAGACAGTAAGGGGGAAGTGTGGGGACTGGGAGGGGCCGGGGAGAGGGGCACTCTGTCACAGACGTGGAAGAAGGCAGTGGTGCAGGAATCCCTTTTATTTTAAGTAATTTTTTGTTATTGTTGATTTTAAGTAATTTTATTAGCAAACTTCAGGTGCAGAGAATGATGGACTAATCATAACCCAGATCATGGTGTATTCTCTTTGGTCCTTGCATGACCTGATTTTCTTAAAATTTTCCACAGTTATTTTAATCACGTGATTCACACCATGTAACCCATTAATCAAAAGTTAGGACCCTAACAGTGGCCAGTGTCCAGCCTGGAGGTTTCCCCATCCCGTCCCCCTTGTCATCCCCAGCGCCCTGGGTCCTATCTTCATTGCTCCCTGGTTTCTCTCTTGTGTGGTTTTATCTCCAAGTCTATTTTTATGTCGTTGTTGTTCAGTTGCTAACTCACCTCTGACTCTTTGGGACCCCCATGGATTGTAGCGTGCCAGGCTCCTATCTCCTGGAGTTTGCTCAGATTCACGTCCCTTGAGTCAGTGATGCTATCTCACCATCTCATCCTCTGCCGCCCCCCTTCTCCTTTTATGTTGTTTTTTTAATGTTAGCTTCTTCTTACTAACTTTATTGAAAGGGTGTGTTACCTTCCCAGGGCTGCTGGAAGAAGTTCCCACAAACTGGATGGCTTAATACAGTAGAAGTTTATTCTCTCACAGCTCTGGAAGCTAGAAGTTCTAGATCAAGGTGCTGGCAGAGCCATGTCCCCTTGGAAGGCGCGAGGGAAGGACGTGTTCCCTGCTTCTCTCCTGGCTTCTGATGGTTGCCAGCAATCCTCAGCAGTCGGAGGCTTGTAGCTGCATCTCCCTAATCCCTGCCTCTGTCTTCACATGCCTGCTCCTCTGTGTGTCATCGCCTCTCCCATTTCTCCCTCAACTTTATTGAAGAATAATTGGCAAATAGAATTGTATAATTTAAAGTGCACAGTGTGAAACTTCAGATATTAATGCACACACATTGTGGAATGATTACCCAGATCAAGATAAGGAACACGTTCATCACCTCACATGGTTAACTCTGTGTGTGTTTGGAGGGGTGGGTACCACACGTGGAAATACAGGACAG
>NW_024077804.1:0-1438 GCF_014754425.2 Oryx dammah
TGGAGTGGACTGAGACATTTTGTGCATATTGGGAATGGTGACACGACCCCTGGGTTCCTCTCTACATTCTTGTGGAGAGGGCCGCCTCCGAGAAGCAACAGCAAAGTCGGGAATCCTTTACCGACGAAGTAGGGACAGGAACCCTCATCTCGAACTTTGAGGAGGAAACGGGGCTCCTCTTGATGTGGGCGGGACCCTCGGTGTTCCTCTCGAGTGGAGCAGGGTATGTCGGGGAACTTCTTGAGTTGCAGCAAGGGTGTGAAGGACCCTTTCGAAGTTCAGAGGGAAGGGGTGATTTGCCTCGAGACGCCTCAGCGGAAAAGGGCCTCATCTCGCCTGGAGGGGAGAACCTCCTGGATTTTCTCGAGTTGCAGCGGGACCTTCTCGAGTTACGATCGGGACCTCTGGAACCCTCCCTTGTGGCCTCAGGACAGGCCAGTCTCCATCGAGTTGCGAGGGGCCTGTCGGGATTCCTCTGCAGTCGGTGCCGGGGCCTGAGACCTCGTGTGGAGTCTATGACGGAATCTGAGGATTCCTCTCCAGTGCTGACATGGATCTTGGGGTCCTTCTGGAGTCTCCACAGGGGAGTCAGTCTCCGTCTCGAGTGGGTACATCCACCTCCGCTTTCCTCCGGAGTTGGAGTAGCCGTGGCAGGCTTCCCGGCGCCTTGATACAGGGATCTGTGGCATTCTTTGGAGGCTTTCCCACGAGGATTTCCGACAGGGCTGTCACACGTGCCACTGTGGTGTGAGTCGATCCTCGGCATGAGTGTCGAGGAAGTGCAGGGAAATCAGGTTCTCCTGGAGTGAACTGAGACATTTTGTGCACATTGTGAATGGTGGCACGACCCCTGGAGTTCCTCTCGACTTTCCTGTGGAGAGCGCCGACTCCGAGAAGCGATAGCAAAACTGGAAATCCATTCCCGAGGAAGCAGGGAAAGGAACCCTCATCTCGAGCTTTGAGGAGGAAATGGAGCTCCTCTAGATGTGGGCGGGACCCTCGGTGTTCCTCTCTAGTGGAGGCGGGTATGTCGGGGAACTTCTTGAGTTGCAGCAAGGGTGTGAAGGACCCTTTCGAAGTTCAAGAGGGAAGGTGTGATTTGCCTTGAGACGCGTCAGCGGAAAAGGGCCTCATCTCGCCTGGAGGGGAGAACCTCCTGGATTTCCTCGAGTTGCGGCGGGACCTTCTCGAGTTACGACGGGGACTTCTGTGACCCTCCCTAGTGGCCTCAAGACAGGCCTGTCTCCATGCGAGTTGCGAGGGGCCTCTCGGGATTCCTCTGCCGTCCGTGCCGGGGCCTAAGACCTCGTGTGGAATCTATGACGGAACCTGAGGATTCCTCTCCAGAGCTGACATGGAACTTAGGGTCTTTCTGGAGCCTCCACAGGGGAGTCAGTCTTCGTCTCGAGTGGGGACATGCACGTCCGCTTTCCTCACG
>NW_024077805.1:0-1108 GCF_014754425.2 Oryx dammah
ATTTTGTGCACATTGGGAATGGTGGCACGACCCCTGGAATTCCTCTCGACTTTCCTGTGGAGAGTGCCTCCTCCCAGATGGGACAGGAAAGCCGGGAATTCTTTCCCGACGAAGCATGGAAAGGAACCCTCATCTCGAGCTATGAGGAGGAAACGGGGCTGCTCTTGATGTGGGCGGGACCCTCGGTGTTCCTCTCGAGTGGAGGCGGGTATGTCGGGGATCTTCTTGAGTTGCAGCAAGGGGGTAAAAGACCTTTTCGAAGTTCAAGAGGGAAGGGGTGATTTGTCTGGAGACGCCTCAGCCGAAAAGGGTATCATCTCGCCTGGATGGGAGAACCTCCTGGATTTTCTCAAGTTGCGGTGGGACCTTCTCGAGTTACGACGGGGACCTCTGGGACCCTCCCACTTGGCCTCAGAAAAGGCCAGTCTCCATGCTAGTTGCGTGGGGCCTCTCGGGATTCGTCTCCAGTAAGTGTCGGGGCCTAAGACCTCGTGTGGATCGAGACCGGAACCTGAGGATTCCTCTAAAGTGCTGACATGGATCTTGGGTTACCACTGGAGGCTCCACAGGGGGGTCAGTACTCGTCTCCAGTGGGGACATGCACGTCCCCTTTCGTCACGAGCTGGAACAGCCGTGGCAGGCTTCCCGGCGCCTTGATACAGGGATCTGTGACATTCTTTGGAGGCTGTCCCGCGAGGCTTTCCGACAGGGCTGTCACACGTGCCACTGTGGTGTGAGTCGATCCTCGGCGTGCATGTCGAGGAAGTGCAGGGAAATCAGTTTCTCCTGGAGAGGACTGAGACATTTTGTGCACATTGGGAATGGTGGCACGACCCCTGGAATTCCTCTCGACTTTCCTGTGGAGAGTGCCTCCTCCGAGATGCGACAGGAATGCCTGGAATCCTTTCGGGACGAACCATGGAAAGGAACCCTCATCTCGAGCTATGAGGAGGAAACTGGGCTCCCCTTGATGTGGGCGGGACCCTCGGTGTTCCTTTCGAGTGGAGGCGGGTATGTCGGGGAACTTCTTGAGTTGCAGCAAGGGTGTAAAGGACCGTTTCGAATTTCAAGAGGGAAGGGGTGATTTGTCTGGAGACGTCTCAGCGGA
>NW_024077805.1:1208-1438 GCF_014754425.2 Oryx dammah
TCCTCGGCAGTCGGTGCCGGGGCCTACGACCTCATGTGTAGCCTATGACGGAACCTGAGTATTCCCCTCCAGTGCTTACATGGACCTTGGGGTAATACTGGAGGCTCCATCGGGGACTCAGTCCTCGTCTCGAGTGGGGACATGCACGTCCGCTTTCCTCACAAGCTGAAGCAGTCGTCGCAGGCTTCCCGTCGCCTTGATACAGGGATCTGTGGCATTCTTTGGAGGCT
>NW_024077806.1:0-1438 GCF_014754425.2 Oryx dammah
TTTTCGTGGTCTGTGTATTTTAACTCCAGTTCAATATAAATGACTAATTAAAAACTGGGCTAACTGGTTACTCTGCACGGTACCTGGGGACTGCCCGTACGATCAAGTTAACCTACTTGTATAGAGATTTGTGATTTCAGACACAAACCCTAGTGATTAATGTATCTCAATTTACTTTTATCTTTTTCCAGTTAGGAAAGGGGGCTTAATGCAAATTAAGCCTTTCTTGTGAAGGCAGTTAATTTATACTTACTGTGGTTATTATTATTAACGTTAATCACAGGAATGGCTCTGTTAGAAGTTACCCACCAGGACTGTCAAATCTATTTTGGTGACTCATGTCCCAGATCTCGTCACCCCAGACGTGGTCCTTGGCTGGGGCACCCTGAGCCGCTGCGCCGTCAGGGCTTCGTGGGAGGTGGGTCCCAGCTCCTCCCAGACCCACGCGCTGATCTGGCGGAAAGCGAAGCAGGACAGTCATTGTTCTCCCAGGTCCGGGGAAAAGAGCGCGGGCTACCAGCACCTCTCATTTTCGGGCGAAAATTTCCCCAGCTACAGCTCTCTGGGTTTGGGCTGGGTCTCCACAGCGTGACCTTCCCTTGCCTAGAGTGGGACGCTCCGCGAACACGTCCACCGTTACCTTTGCGTGCTCCTCCGGAGCCGGCTTGGCATGCAGCGCACCCCAGCGGCCGCCTGGCCTCCTTTCTAGTCCTGGCCACTAGGCTTCCGGAGAGCTCGCCAGTCGCCGCCCCGGCCGCCTCGGAATCTGGAGACTAGAGAGACTTCCAGAGCCAGTCTCGGACAGACCCCGGGGAAGGCGCGGGGCTGCGGCACCCCCGCCCCGCACCCCCCGCCCGCCGCACCTGGAAGCGGTGAGGACCTGGAGAGGCGGGGCGCGGCCGGAGGCTGGCCCGGCGAGTGAGCAGCTCAGCCGAAAGCCGGCCCGACTGAAGCAGGGCGAAGGGGGAGGGTCTCGAGGCGAGTTCTGCTCCTCCGAGGGAGGGACCCCCGCTGGAGTGGAAAACCAGCACCAGCTGACCGCAGAGACTTGCCGCGCTGATCATGGAGAGGGCCGGCCCCGGCTCCGCGCGGCCGCAACAGCAGTGGAACCAGGACTCGGTCGAAGCGTGGCTGGACGATCACTGGGACTTTACCTTCTCTTACTTTGTTAGGAAAGGCACCAGGTAAGAAGAGGAGCCACGGAAGACCCGGCGGGGCATGGAGCGTGACCTGGGGTTTCTCTCTCTCCTCTATTGAATTTTCCCCTTCTTTAAGCATTAAACAGTTTCCACTCTCAGGCCCTTTGCCTTTGAAGTAGGGCCATGATCTTACGGTGTAGAGACCTCGACTTTTAAGGCGAGTACAGACGAAAAACCCAAGCGTCGGATCCGATCCAACTTGCTCACAAAAGTTCAAATACAAAAACGTATGTGCCGAC
>NW_024077807.1:0-1438 GCF_014754425.2 Oryx dammah
CATGAGGTGTCCAAAGTACTGGAGCCTCAGCTTCAGCATCATTCCTTCCAAAGAAATCCCAGGGTTGATCTCCTTCAGAATGGACTGGTTGGATCTCCTTGCAGTCCAAGGGACTCTCAAGAGTCTTCTCCAATACCACAGTTCAAATGCATCAATTCTTCGGCACTCAGCCTTCTTCACAGTCCAACTCTCACATCCATACATGATCACTGGAAAAACCAAAGCCTTGACTAGATGGACCTTAGTCAGTAAGGTAATGTCTCTGCTTTTGAATATACTATCTAGGTTGGTCATAACTTTTCTTTCATGGAGTAAGCGTCTTTTAATTTCATGGCTGCAGTCACCATCTGCAGTGATTTGGGAGCCCCCCAAAATAAAAGGAGGAGACACCCCACGTCCGAGGTCAGGGGCGGCCGGGAGGAGACACCCTGCGTCCGAGGTCAGGGGCGGTGACCCTGAGGATCCACCCCAAGCCCAAGGCCAGGGGTGGCAGCTGGGAGGAGCCACCCACTCCGGAGGCCAGGGCCGGCGGCCGGCGGCCAGGAGGAGCAACCTGAGGAGCGGTGGCTGTGCAGGTGCAGGAAGGCCTAGAGGAGCTATCCCACGTTGAAGGTCAGGAATGGCGGCGGTAAGGAGATATCCCTCGTCCAAGGTAAGGAGCAGTGGCTGTGCTTTGCTGGAGCAGCTGTGAAGAGATACCCCATGCCCAAGGAAAGAGAAACCCAAGTAAGATGGTAGGTGTTGCAAGAGAGCATCAGAGGGCAGACACACTGAAACCATACTCACAGAAAACTAGTCAATCTAATCACACTAGGACCACAGCTTTGTCTAACTCAGTGAAACCAAGCCATGCCTGCGGGGCAACCCAAGATGGGTGGGTCATGGTGGAGAGGTCTGACAGAATGTGGTCCACTGGTGAAGGGAATGGCAAGCCACTTCAGTATTCTTGCCTTGAGAACTCCATGAACAGTATGAAAAGGCAAAATGATAGGATACCAAAAGAGGAACTCCCCAGGTCATTAGGTGCCCAATATGCTACTGGAGAACAATGGAGAAGTAACTCCAGAAAGAATGAAGTGATGTAGCCAAAGCAAAAACAATACCCAGTTGTGCATGTGACTGGTGATAGAGGCAAGATCCGATGCTGTAAAGAGTAATATTGCATAGGAAGCTGGAATGTCAGGTCCATGAATCAAGGCAAATTGGAAGTGGTCAAACAAGAGATGGCAAGTGGGGGTGAACGTCGACATTCTAGGAATCAGCGAACTAAAATGGACTGGAATGGGTGAATTTAACTCAGATGACCATTATATCTACTACTGTGGGCAGGAATCCCTCAGAAGAAATGGAGTAGCCATCATGGTCAACAAAAGAGTCCAAAATGCAGTACTTGGATGCAATCTCAAAAACGACAGAATGATCTCTGTTCGTCTCCAAG
>NW_024077808.1:0-1438 GCF_014754425.2 Oryx dammah
CATGAGGTGTCCAAAGTACTGGAGCCTCAGCTTCAGCATCATTCCTTCCAAAGAAATCCCAGGGTTGATCTCCTTCAGAATGGACTGGTTGGATCTCCTTGCAGTCCAAGGGACTCTCAAGAGTCTTCTCCAATACCACAGTTCAAATGCATCAATTCTTCGGCACTCAGCCTTCTTCACAGTCCAACTCTCACATCCATACATGATCACTGGAAAAACCAAAGCCTTGACTAGATGGACCTTAGTCAGTAAGGTAATGTCTCTGCTTTTGAATATACTATCTAGGTTGGTCATAACTTTTCTTTCATGGAGTAAGCGTCTTTTAATTTCATGGCTGCAGTCACCATCTGCAGTGATTTGGGAGCCCCCCAAAATAAAAGGAGGAGACACCCCACGTCCGAGGTCAGGGGCGGCCGGGAGGAGACACCCTGCGTCCGAGGTCAGGGGCGGTGACCCTGAGGATCCACCCCAAGCCCAAGGCCAGGGGTGGCAGCTGGGAGGAGCCACCCACTCCGGAGGCCAGGGCCGGCGGCCGGCGGCCAGGAGGAGCAACCTGAGGAGCGGTGGCTGTGCAGGTGCAGGAAGGCCTAGAGGAGCTATCCCACGTTGAAGGTCAGGAATGGCGGCGGTAAGGAGATATCCCTCGTCCAAGGTAAGGAGCAGTGGCTGTGCTTTCCTGGAACAGCCGTGAAGAGATACCCCATGCCCAAGGAAAGAGAAACCCAAGTAAGATGGTAGGTGTTGCAAGAGAGCATCAGAGGGCAGACACACTGAAACCATACTCACAGAAAACTAGTCAATCTAATCACACTAGGACCACAGCTTTGTCTAACTCAGTGAAACCAAGCCATGCCTGCGGGGCAACCCAAGATGGGTGGGTCATGGTGGAGAGGTCTGACAGAATGTGGTCCACTGGTGAAGGGAATGGCAAACCACTTCAGTATTCTTGCCTTGAGAATACCATGAACAGTATGAAAAGGCAAAATGATAGGATACTGAAACAGGAACTCCCCAGGTCAGTAGGTGCCCAATATGCTACTGGAGAACAATGGAGAAGTAACTCCAGAAAGAATGAAGGGATGGAGCCAAAACAAAAACAATACCCAGTTGTGCATGTGACTGGTGATATAGGCAAGATCCGATGCTGTAAAGAGTAATATTGCATAGGAAGCTGGAATGTCAGGTCCATGAATCAAGGCAAATTGGAAGTGGTCAAACAAGAGATGGCAAGGGGGGGTGAATGTCGACATTCTAGGAATCAGCGAACTAAAATGGACTGGAATGGGTGAATTTAACTCAGATGACCCTTATATCTACTACTGCGGGCAGGAATCCCTCAGAAGAAATGGAGTAGCCATCATGGTCAACAAAAGAGTCCAAAATGCAGTACTTGGATGCAATCTCAAAAACGACAGAATGATCTCTGTTCGTCTCCAAG
>NW_024077810.1:0-1437 GCF_014754425.2 Oryx dammah
AGGGAGCTGGTGCCCTCCCCCATGGAGGTGATCGAGAGGGTGCTCCTCACCTACAAGACCGAAGTGCTGGCCCAGAGGGCTTGCCCCCGGTCACCTGCCCCCTGAGCAGAGACGCTGTGTGTGAGGCATCGGCAGGGAGCAGAGGCAGTGTGGGGAGTGCACAGGTGCTGGGGTGGCCTCGTGGGGATCCTGGCCTGGCCCATCGAGGCAGGGCTGCCGGGGTGCCCGCAGAGTGGCCTGCCCACTGCCTGATGGACAAGGGGAATCTGTAATGGGACATTTCCAAGAGGTGGACGTTGTGCCAGGACTCCTGCGGCCACCAGCTCTGCCAGCCGGGGTTGACCATGCGGTTCCCACCCCCCATAGACTTCCAGACCTTTCTCTGGACACGGCCAGAGCCAGAGCGGAGGGGGTTGAGGGTCTATCAGGGCGCGTCTCACACACCCACCCCAACATGGCCCCTCCAGCTTCCCCAGCACAGCACACTGGGAACAGAGACACTGGCATGTTGCCCCAGATGCATTTCCGAAGGCAGAGGGCCTTCGTCATCCTTCCATCGTCCCACCACCCGGGCTGCTATTGAGGTGACAGAATGACCTGTGAGCATCGTGGAGGGGCCCTTAGGGCAGGGAGGGCCTCTCGGCCCACTCTGCTGTGTGTTAGACAGAGCTTCTTTGGTGGGCCGGGGATCTGGAACCCCATGCCTGAAAAGAGACCTGTGCTCTCTGTGGGACCACTCCCCTTCTGTGAAGGTCACAGTGCAGTTGACTTTCAGGAGAGTGAGGGTCCGTCCCCACAGGTATGGAGGGGACATGTCTGAGAGCATCAGGACCTGAAAAAATCCTGACCCTCCCTGAGAGCTCTCCTAACCTGCAGGGCCGCTGTTTAGCCATACTGTTAGAATGGCTAAAACCCACCAGTCCTGCAATGCCCACTGTTGACCAGTGAGGAGGACAATGGAAAAGCTCATCACTGTTGGTGGAAAGAAGGTTGATCCAGTCACCTCGGCAGGCAGTGTGGCAGTTTCAAAGAAAGGTTACATAGTTTTACCCTTTTCATACTATTTGTGAGGTTCTCGTGGCAAGAACCCTGGAGTGGGTTACCATTTTCCATAAAGAAGGCTGAGCACCAAAGAATTGATGCTTTTGAACTGTGCTGCTGGAGAAGACTCTTGAGAGTCTCTTGGACAGCAGGGATATCAAACCAGTCAATCCTAAGGGAAATCAACCCAGGATATTCATTGGAAGGAATGATGCTGAAACTTCAGGTGATACTTTAGCCGCCTAATGTGAAGAGCTGACTCATTGGAAAAGACTCGGATCCTGAGAAAGATTGAGGCCAGAAGGAGAAGGGGCAGCAGAGAATGATCTGGTTAGATAGCATCACCAATTCAATGGACATGAGTTTGAGCAAACTCCAAGAGGTAGTTGGAGAAGG
>NW_024077811.1:0-1437 GCF_014754425.2 Oryx dammah
AGAGAAGTCTCCCCAGCTATTATGTATTCTATACCAGAAAGAGTGAGATGCTACTGGGCTGGTGGAGGGACCAGATGCACGGCTTAGAAGTCCTCAGTGGTAGTGACAGCATGCACGTGAATGAACCCAAGGTGAGGGCCCGCATCATCATTGTGAGCCCGGCCGTTACCTGGGATCTCAACAGCCAAGAACATATGCCTCCCGCCAGCCCTGAAGAGTCTATCCTTATTCCCGACTGGCTTTCTGAGACTATTCAGCAGCAGGAGATGCAGGTGTCAAGGGATAAGACCAGAGAGCCTGCCACTCCCCCACCCGGCCCAGAGGCGAGGACCATCACCCCCAGCCCAGGCCCCTCCATCCACAATACCTGCGATGCCAGCAGCACCCGAGCCGCCGATCACACCGGTGACCGCCACGACACGTGCAGGACAAGGCTCACCTGCGGCACCTGCAGTTGGCATGACAGCAGCCACGCCTGAGATACCAGCCTCACCCGTGACACCAGGGGCGCCTGCCACACCATCAGCACCTGCGACAGCTGGGGTACCAGAGGAACCACCCTCACCCGTAATGCCTGCAGCACCCGGGACACCAGCCTCACCTGTGACATCATCCTCACCCGTGATGCCCTGAGCACCCAGGACACCACTGGGGCCTGCAACATACATGATACCCATGGCACCCACGGCATCTGTGACACCAGGGTCACCAGTGACAGCTGCCTCACCCGTGACACCAGGGGCACCCACGACACAGATGGCACCCACAGCAACTGTGATACACGTGACCCCAGGGGCACCATGACTCCAGCATCACCCGTGGACCCGCGTCGCCCACAGCTCTCACAGAACCCACGGCACACACGACAACCATATCACCCGTGACGCCTGCAGCACCACCGTACTCATAACATCAGCGGCAAAGTCCCTGAGAGAACCCACTGCCTCCAGGATGTGCCTGAGGCAGGAAGCTCCACCCTTCTTGGGCAGCCCGACAACCTGTCCCCAGTCACTCAATTTGGCCTCACCCAGAAAACGAAGGGGGTGGCTGGGAGAATCTGGATATGTCTCTACGGATATCTTTGTTATGGGCTGCCCAGCAAGAGGGCTATTAAAGTAACACTAGAAACAGCAAATGGATGACCTGCCAAGCTCCCTGGGACCTGGTCATGTTCCCACCTGGATGACGGGATTCAATTCCAGCACCTCCACCGCCTTCAGGAAAGCCCCCTCTCCAAAACCCTGGCCAGCTCGGAGGATGCTCTGGAGTGGTCTGGGCGGCCAGAAGAGGCACCACCCTGGCCTGGCTGCCCCTCCTGCCCTGCTGGCTGAAACTTCAGAGACTGGACTGGGCCCGGGGCATGTCCCCCATCCCCCACACTCCTGACTTCCACGTCGACTCAAAATGCACTGATGCTGCTCTATTTTACTTATAACA
>NW_024077812.1:0-598 GCF_014754425.2 Oryx dammah
CTGATTTCCCTGCACTTCCTCGACATGCACTCCGAGAATCGACTCACACCACAGTGGCACGTGTGACAGCCCTGTCGGAAAGCCTCGTGGGAAAGACTCCAAAGAATGCCACAGATCCCTGTATCAAGGCCCCGGGAAGCCTGCCACGGCTGCTCCAGCTCGTGAGGAAAGCGGACGTGCATGTCCCCACTCGAGACGAGGACTGACTCCCCTGTGGAGCCGCCAGAAGGGCCCCAAGATCCATGTCAGCAGTGGAGAGGAATCCTCAGGTTCCATCATAGACTCCACACGAGGTCTTAGGCCCCGGCACCGACTGCAGAGGAATCCCGACAAGCCCCTCACAACTCGCATGGAGACTGGCCTGTCCTGAGGCCACAAGGGAGGGTCCCAGAAGTCCCCGTAGTAACTCGAGAAGGTCCCGCCGCAACTCGAGTAAATCCGGGAGGTTCTCCCCTCCAGGCGAGATGAGGCTCTTTTCCGCTGAGGCGTCTCGGGGCAAATCACCCCTTCCCTCTTGAACTTCGAAAGGGTCCTTAACACCCTTGCTGCAACTCAAGAAGTTCCCCGACATATCCGCCTCCACTCGAGAGGAACACCG
>NW_024077812.1:698-1437 GCF_014754425.2 Oryx dammah
AGGATTCCCGGCTTTGCTGTCGCATCTCGGATGTGGCGGTGTCCACAGGAAAGTCGAGAGGAACTCCAGGGGTCGTGCCACCATTCCCAATGTGCACAAAATGTCTCAGTCCACTCCAGAAGAACCTGATTTCCCTGCACTTCCTTGACATGCACGCCGAGGATCCAATCACACCACAGTGGCACGTGTGACAGCTCTGTAGCAAAGCCTCGTGGGAAAGCCTCCAAAGAATGCCACAGATCCCTGTATCAAGGCGCCTGGAAGCCTGCCTCGGCTGCTCCAGCTCGTGAGGAAAGCGGACGTGCATGTCCCCACTCGAGACGAGGACTGACTCCCCTGTGGAGCCCCCAGAAGGACCCCAAGATCCATGTCAGCACTGGAGAGGAATCCTCAGGTTCCGTCATAGATTAAACCCGAGGTCTTAGGCCCCAGCACCGACTGCAGAGGAATCCCGACAGGACGCTCGCAACTCGCATGGAGACTGGCTTGTCCTGAGGCCACAAGGGAGCGTCCCGGAGGTCCCCATCGTAACTCGAGAAGGTCCCGCCGCAACTCGAGAAAATCCAGGATGTTCTCCCCTCCAGGCGAGATGAGGCCCTTTTCCGCTGAGGCGTCTCGAGGCAAATCACCCCTTCCCTCTTGAACTTTGAAAGGGTCCTTCACACCCCTGCTGCAACTCAAGAAGATCCCCGACATACCCGCCTCTACTCGAGAGGAACACCGAGGGTTCCGCCCACAT
>NW_024077813.1:0-1437 GCF_014754425.2 Oryx dammah
CCTGTTTGTGAAAAAAGAAATGAAGATGTCTTAGAAGTAATGATGCAAGCAAATGTTAGTTCACTTGGTAGTGATAAAGAAACTTGGAGATAGTATCAGGTCTGAAAGCACAAAGAATAAGACCTTGGAAGCAGATCCAGGCTTAGGAAGTAGGGTGACAACTGTCCAGGTCATGCATAGGAAAAATCCTCACCCCCAGTTGAAGGTTATATGCTGAGAAGAAAGGAAACAGATTTGAGAGGACACTTTGCTTACATTTTCGGAAAGAAATGAAACACTTTAATTCTCAATGCTTAAGATCACAAAGTACTAAAAAAAAAAGTTTTACTATTTTTATTTCTCTAAACATTTGCAACCAGTCAATCCTAAAGAAATCAACCCTGAATATTCATTGGAAGGGGTGATGTTGAAGCTGAAGCTCCAATATTTGGCCACCTGATGAGAAGAGCTGACTCTTTGGAAAGGACTCTGATACTGGAAAAGATAAAAGACAAGAGGGGAAGGGGATGACAGAGGATGAAATGGATGGATGGCATCACTGACTCAATTGTCATGAGTCTGAGCAACCTCTGGGAGACAGTAAAGGACGGAATCCTGGTGTGCTAAGGTTCATGGGCTCTAAAAGAGCCAGACATTGCTGAGTGACTGAACAACAACAAACATTTAAAACAGTTAGTGTAACTGGGTTCTTGACTTTAAAAAAATATGGATTCGCCATGGAAAAATATCATAATTGTGCCTTAGGTTATGAAGATTGGCTTTGCAGTTTCAGCATGAGTGGTCACCCTGGTGGCCCTGCTCCACCATACAGATCAGGTTTGCTTGTCATTATTTTTGAGGCTTGCTTGCTTTTCATTTGTTCAGACACCCTGTGTGGAAGATCATGACCTTTTTTTTTTTTTTTTCTTGTTTTATTTTTATTTTATTTTATTATTTTTTAAATTAATTAATTAATTTATTTTTTTAATTTTTACTTTACAATTCTGTATTGGTTTTGGCATACATTGACATGAATCCACCACAGATGTACATGCGTTCCCAAACATGAATCCCCCCACCCCCCTCCCCACAACATCTCTCTGGGTCATCCCCGCGTACCAGCCCCAAGCGTGCCATATCCTGCATTGGACATAGACTGGCAATTCGATTCTTACATGATATTATACATGTTTCAATGCCATTCTCCCAAATCATCTCACCCTCTCCCTCTCCCACTGAGTCCAAAAGTCCGCTATACATATCTGTGTCTTTTTTGCTGTTCATGATCTTTAAAAAAAAAAACAAATCTTTTAAGTTTTATGGAGATATTAATGGAACTGACATATAACCCTGTGTAAGTTTAAGAGGTCCAGCATCATGAGTCCACTTACATCCACCCTGAAGTTATGAGTGCAGTAAGTCTAGTGAACATTCATCATTTCATATGGATACAAAATT
>NW_024077814.1:150-1288 GCF_014754425.2 Oryx dammah
TCACTATGAACAAAGCTAGTGGAGGTAATGGAATTCCAATTGAGCTGTTTCAAATCCTGAAAGATAACGCTGTGAAAGTGCTGCACTCAATATGCCAGCAAATTTGGAAAACTCAGCACTGGCCACAGGACTGGAAAAGGTCAGTTTTCATTCCAATCCCAAAGAAAGGCAATGCCAAAGAATGCTCAAACTACCGCACAATTGCACTCATCTCATATGCTTGTCAAGTAATGCTCAAAATTCTCCAAGCCAGGCTTCAGCAATACGTGAACCGTGAACTCCCTGTCGTTCAAGCTGGTTTTAGAAAAGGCAGAGGAACCAGAGATCAAATTGCCAACATCTGCTGGATCATCGAAAAAGCAAGACAGTTCCAGAAAAACATCTATTTCTGCTTTATTGACTATGCCAAAGCCTTTGACTGTGTGGATCACAATAAACTGTGGAGAATTCTGAAAGAAATGGGAATACCAGACCACCTGACCTGCCTCTTGAGAAATCTGTAGGCAGGTCAGGAAGCAACAGTTAGAACTGGACATGGAACAACAGACTGGTTCCAAATAGGAAAAGGAGTACGTCAAGGCTGTATATTGTCACCCTGCTTATTTAATTTCTATGCAGAGTACATCATGAGAAACACTGGGCTGGAAGAAACACAAGCTGGAATCAAGATTGCCGGGAGAAATCTCAATAACCTCAGATATGCAGATGACACCACCCTTATGGCAGAAAGTGAAGAGGAGCAAAAAGCCTCTTGATGAAAGTGAAAGAGGAGAGCGAAAAAGTTGGCTTAAAGCTCAACATTCAGAAAACAAAGATCATGGCATCCGGACCCATCACTCCATGGGAAATAGATGGGGAAACAGTGGAAACAGTGTCAGACTTTATTTTGGGGGGGGGTCCAAAATCACTGCAGACAGTAACTGCAGCCATGAAATTAAAAGAGGCTTACTCCTTGGAAGAAAAGTTATGACCAACCTAGATAGCATATTCAAAAGCAGAGACATTACTTTGCCGACTAAGGTCCTTCTAGTCAAGGCTATGGTTTTTCCAGTGGTCATATATGGATGTGAGAGTTGGACTGTGAAGAAGGTTGAGTGCCAAAGAATTGATGCTTTTGAACTGTGGTGTTGGAGAAGAC
>NW_024077816.1:0-1436 GCF_014754425.2 Oryx dammah
ACGACCCCTGGATTTCCTCTCGACTTTCCTGTGGAGAGCGCCGCCTCCGAGATGCGACAGCAAAGCCGGGTATCCTTTCCCGAAGAGCAGGGAAAGTAACCCTCATCTCGAGCTTTGAGGAGGAAACGGGGCTCCTCTTGATGTGGGCGGGACCCTCGGTGTTCCTCTCGAGTGGAGGGGGATATGTCGGGGAACTTCTTGAGTTGCAGCAAGGGTGTGAAGTACCCCTTCGAAGTTCAAGACGGAAGGGGTATTTGCCTCGAGACGCCTGAGCGGAAAAGGTCCTGATCTCGCCTGGAAGGCAGAACCTCCTGGATTTTCTCGAGTTGCGGCGGGACCTTCTAGAGTTACGACGGGGACCTCTGGGACCCTTACTTGTGGCCTCAGGACAGGCCAGTCTCCATGCGAGTTGCGAGGGGCCTGTCGGGATTCCTCTGCCGTCGGTGCCGGGGCCTAAGAACTCGTGTGGAGTCTATGAGGGAACCTGAGGATTCCTCTCCAGTGCTGACATGGATCTTGGGGTCCTTCTGGGGGCTCCACAGGGGAGTCAGTCCTCGTCTCGATTGGGCACATGCACGTCCGCTTTCCTCACGAGCTGGAGCAGCTGTGGCAGGCTTCCCGGCGCCTTGATAAAGGGATCTGTGGCATTCTTTGTAGGCTTTCCCACGTGGCTTTCCGACAGGGCTGTCACACGTGCCACTGTGGTGTGAGTCGATCCTCGGCGTGCATGTCGAGGAAGTGCAGGGAAATCAGGTTCTTCTGGAGTGGACTTAGACATTTTGTGCACATTCGGAATGGTGGCAAGACCCCTGGCGTTCCTCTCGACTGTCCTGTGGAGAGCGCCGCCTCCGAGATGCGACAGCAAAGCCGGGAATCCTTTCCCGACGAAGCAGGGAAAGGAACCCACATCTTGAGCTTTGAGGAGGAAACGGGGCTCCTCTTGATATGGGCGGGACCCTCGGTGTTCCTCTCGAGTGGAGGCGGGTATTTCGGGGAACTACTTGAGTTGCAGGAAGGGTGTGAAGGACCCTTTCGAAGTTCAAGAGGGAAGGGGTGATTTGCCTTGAGACGCCTCAGCGGAAAAGGGCCTCATCTCGCCTGGAGGGGAGAACCTCCTGGATTTTCTCGAGTTGCGGCTGCACCTTCTCGAGTTACGACGGGGACCTCTGGGACCCTCCCTTGTGGCCTCAGGACAGGCCAGTCTCCATGCGAGTTGCGAGGGGCCTGTCGGGATTCCTCTGCAGTCGGTGCCAGGGCCTAAGACCTCGTGTGGAGTCTATGACGGAACCTGAGAATTCCTCTCCAATTCTGACATGGCTCTTGGAGTCCTTCTGGGGGCTCCACAGGGGAGTCAGTCCTCGTGTCGAGTGGGAACATGCACGTCCACTTTCCTCAGGAGCTGGAGCAGCCGTGGCAGTCTTTCTGGCGCCTTGATA
>NW_024077817.1:0-1436 GCF_014754425.2 Oryx dammah
AGTAACACAATAAATGGCAAAATAAAATCAAAGGTACCACAAACAATAAACATTACAGAGAGGACAACAGTTTAAGAAAGGAAAGCAATGAAGTAAATCTCAAGGTAAAAAACAACATCAGAGCAGAGTGTCAACTGAAGAATAAAGAATATAATTATGAAAAGAGACTAGATACAGCTCCCACAGAATAACAGAAAATCCCAGTTAATATTGAAATGCACACCTGTTTAAAATAAATGAAGAGAAGCAACAGCAACAAAAGGCCCAGAAAATAGGAAACCAAAATAAGAGCAGAAATAGTTCTACAAAAAATAAAAATATGGTTGAAATAATCTTAAAGGAGCAAATCAATGTGTAGTAACAAAGTAGCCTACAACAGAGAAAAATAGTGCACCAACAACACAATAA
The DNA here is from genome assembly GCF_014754425.2 of Oryx dammah. NCBI lineage: Eukaryota > Metazoa > Chordata > Mammalia > Artiodactyla > Bovidae > Oryx > Oryx dammah. Next base: position 409 of record NW_024077817.1, read on the forward strand.
TTCAATGCAACAAAAGAATAAAACATATTTCCTAGTGTCTTATCTGTCAATGTCCTCGTCCCCAACAGGAGCCAGAGGACAACTACACCTCTTTGGGAAGCTCTCCAGTATGGAGAGAACTGGACTCTGGATCTAAGGACAGCTCTGACTCAAAAGTCCTATAATTCCTGTGGATTCTAACAGCTGCCCAAGTCTGGGCATTTTCTTTTGTTTGGCCTCTTTTCATCTTTTAATGTATTCCATAGATACAGGGTCTGTGTCATTAACCGTGTATATTTAATTTTCCAATCATCTTCCTTAATGGTTCATCCCTGGGTCTCAGGTGTAATTTTTTTCCTTCCTCACATGTGGTCAACAAGAGTCTTCCCTGAGAAACTTGTGGAGCACTGGTGTCTGCCTTGGTGAGCATAGGATGTGGTACAGCTGCTTGGAGTGCTGGAACCCTGGTGGTGCCAAATATGAATAGGAGCCATCAGCCAGGGGCCCAAGAGATTTGGCCTTAATGGGATGCTTTTCCAGCCTGTGTTTGCAGGCTCATTAGTGGTACTTCTGGCTCGACTTTCTCTATTGCCTTGTAGTAGGTGTTAACAGGCAGGAAGAGGATGGGCTACAAAGGTATCTCTACCTCCTAAGTGTGACACAGCAGTAAGATCCTGCCTCTTTGTCAGTTTGGGAATTCTCAAAAAGCATTTTCTGCTACACAACTACTCGAACATGCTCTGTCAGGCCATCTCCACATAACCAACAGCAGTCCTCTCCCAGGATGGCTATCTAAACCCCATGTCCAGCTTCCAGATCCCATGTGCACTGGCTGAGTTGCCTTGCAGTTTGGGCCATATAGGGTGACAACACACATTGTCTGTGTGAATCTCGCATTATACATATTATATTTCATCAGCTGTTTTACCTTGCTTCCTTGTAGTCCAAAGTAATTTCCCCTTTAGTGAAAGGGCTTGCCTCATTCTGGAAATCTCTTCCCTGCTTCTCCATCTCCCACCACAAGGCACAGGTTTTCTCTTGCTTCCTCT
>NW_024077818.1:0-1435 GCF_014754425.2 Oryx dammah
TGGACTGAGACATTTTGTGCACATTGGGAATGGTGGCACGACCCCTGGAGTTCCTCTCGACCTTCTTGTGGAGAGTGCCTCCTATGAGATGCGACAGGAAAGCCGGGAATCCTTTCCCCACCAAGCAGGGAAAGGAACCCTCATCTCGAGCTATGACGATGAACGGGTCTCCTCTTGATGTGGGCGGGACCCTCGGTGTTCCTCTCGAGAGGAGGCGGGTATGTCGGGGAACTTCTTGAGTTGCAGCAAGGGTGTAAAGGACCGTTTCGAAGTTCAAGAGGGAAGGGGTGATTCGTCTGGAGACGCCTCAGTGGAAAAGGGCCTCATCTCGCCTGGAGGGGAGAACCTCCTGGATTTTCTCCAGTTGCGGCGGGACCTTCTCGAGTTATGACGGGGACCTCTGGGACCCTCCGTTGTGGCCTCAGGAAAGGCCAATCTCCATGCGAATTGCGAGTGGCCTGTCGGGATTCCACTGCAATTGGTGCCGAGGCCTAAGACCTCATGTGGAGCCTATTACGGAACCTGAGGTTTCCCCTCCAGTGGTTACATGGATCTTGCGGTACTTCTGGAAGCTCCACCGGGGAGTCAGTTCTCGTTTCGAGTGGGGACATGCACCTCTGCTTTCCTCACAAGCTGAAGCAGTCGTGGCAGGCTTCCCGTCGCCTTGATACAGGGATCTGTGGCATTCTTTGGAGGCTTTCCCGCGAGGCTTTCCCACGAGGCTTTCCAGCAGGGCTGTCACACGTTCCACGGTGGTGTGAGTCGATCCTCGGCGTGCATGTCGAGGAAGTGCAGGGACATCAGGTTCTTCTGGTGTGGCCTGAGACATTTTATGCACATTGGGAATGTTGGCACGACCCCTGGAGTTCCTCTCGACTTTTCTGTGGAGAGCGCCTCCTCCGAGATGTAAAAGGAAAATCGGGAGTCCTTTCCCGACGAAGCAGGGAAAGGAACCCTCATCTCGAGCTATCAGGAGGAAACGGGGCTCCTCTTTATGTGGGCGGGACCCTAGGTGTTCCTCTAGAGAGGAGGCGGGTATGTCGGGGAACTTCTGGAGTTGTAGCAAGGCTGTGAAAAACCCTTTCGAAGTTCAAGAGGGAAGCTGTGATTTGCCTCGAGAGGCCTCAGCGCAAAACGGCCTCATCTCGCTTGGAGGGGAAAACCTCCTGGATTTTCTCGAGTTGCGGCGGGACCTTCTCGAGTTACGACGGGGACCTCTGGGACCCTCCCTCTTGGCCTCAGGAAAGGCCAGCCTCCATTCGAGTTGCTTGGGGCCTCTCGGGATTCCTCTCCAGTAAATGTCGGGGCCTAAGACTCGTGTGGATCGAGACCGGAACCTGAGGATTCCTCTAAAGTGCTGACATGGATCTTGGGGTACCACTGGAGGCTCCACATGTGGGTCAGTCCTCGTCTCGAGTGGGGACATGCACGTCCG
>NW_024077819.1:0-1435 GCF_014754425.2 Oryx dammah
TCCACTCCACGCATCGACCTGGTATTGCAGTACCTCCAGGAACGGTGTACCCTCTTGGGGGGGCTATCACTGAAGTACCTAAAAACAGAAATTGATTTTCTTCAGGATTGAACCACCTGATATAAGTTTATTTTCTGTGCTTTTCTAATAGTGCTTCCAATCCTGACAATTACAGAACTGCAACGTTTCTCCAGTTCTCTTTCTGATAAAGTATGATTGTGAGATTTGCTCAAACTGTGGGATTTTTGAAAGACTACCTTTTGCCCAGCAGTCTTGAAAGGAAATTTCCCAGATTTTTTTTTTTTTTTTTGCCTGGCCCAAGCTACAAAAGGAAGGGGTGGCCAAGCTCTCACTTAGTATTCCCAGTTTCTCCTCCAAAGCACTGGCTTGGCTTTTCTGTCTTTGGATGTCTTCAACATTAATCAAGTGTTTGTGTTTTCTGATTTCAGGCAGTTCCTGCGGAGAGCCACTAAGATCCACCTGGAGTCTAGATTAATATGATGGGTTTTAAAGTCAGTGTGTGTTGGTTGTACTGGGATTTCATTTATACAGGTGTCTGACTGACAAGGAGAGGTCAGTGCCACTGAAGAAGCTGTATTATTACTTAGAAGAGAAGAGGGCTTAAAGTAAGACTGCCGTGTCTTCTGGATACATAAGGCAGGCTGTTCAGGTCAGCACAAGTTCAAATCATGTTTAAGCCAGAGCGACTTCCCCATTCCCATTGACTCCGGCATTCAATCAAGATCTAGGTGCTGGGTGCCTGTCTAAGTGCACCGGACAGTGTGGTGGGAAAGCAGCCTCTGTGGGAATTGGAAAAGACCATGATGCTGTGAAAGAGTGAAGGCAGGAGCAAAAAGAAAGACAGTGGATGAGATGGTTGGATGGCATCACTAAATCAATGGACATGAGTTTGAGCAACACCAGGAGACAGTGAAGGACAAGGAAGTTTGCTGCAGTCCATGGGGTCACAAAAGAGTCAGACAGGACTTAGCAACTGAACAACACCATATCCTCTATCCCAGGACATTTTAGTAAATGGATTTTCGGAGAAGGGAAGTTGGAGTAGAACCTTACTCTGTCCCCTCCACGCATCAACCTGGTATTGTAGTACGTTCAGGAATAGTGCACCCCTTTCAGGGAAAAGAGAAAGTATAAACAACAGGCTTGTTATATCTTTGTTAGTGTCTTCCTCATTTTGTTCTGGGTACCTGTCTCATGTGAAGGTTTCTGTTTTGTTTTACCAATATGTGATTTTCTGTTTTCTTATTGGGGCAGTATACTTAGGAGTACTATTTCTTGCAGCCTCATTTCTGCAGGCCTTTCTCTCCACAAGATCACAACCCAGGACCTAGTGCTTTGGAGGATTTCCTAGAGAGAACATTCAAATGTTCTTACTCTGAGCATTCATGGATGGAGTGCCTGCCAGGTTGAAGGC
>NW_024077821.1:0-769 GCF_014754425.2 Oryx dammah
CTGGGCTCAGCTCCTCTCCTGCCTTGCCTTTGCACCTAGGGCCCAGGCGCTCTTGGGGAGGGTTTAGGGTCCGGTGGCTTTCAGTCTGCCAAGGGCTCCAGCTCTTACCGCTGTGTCAGACGGGAGGGAAGCCCAACTGCAAGGCTTCTCCCGCTGGTGCTTGGCCTCCTGGACTAGGCGCAGCACGGAGAGCACCGGGCTCCCAGGGCCCCTGGGTGGGGGAGGCAGCCCCACAACGAGGAGGCTGAATCCCTGCTCGCCTGCCAGTTGCTTGACAGACTGAGTTTCCCTAGGGCTCTCCTCCCCAGCACAGACGCGTGCAAGTGGTTTGGGCCTGCCCCTGCGGTTCTGAGCTCCTGCCCACAGCCCCAGCTCAGGGAAGCAGCCCCGGAGGCAAGACCTCCGGCAGGCCCGTGGCGCCCCGGCACGGAAGCCGAGTGCACAGCACGCTGGGAAGCCAGCCTCCTCGGGGGAGGAGCAGGCAGCCCAGCTGCGTGCGTCTGCAAGGCCTGGCTGGGAGATCCCAAGTGTGCCTCCAGAACGGTAGAGCTCCAGCTCTGCTCAGAGGCCCGATCTGGCAGAGTCCCTGGTGTGAGGCTGCTCTGCCCTTGGCGAGACTTGCCCAGACTTGCCTCGCTGCTAGTGTTCCTGCCCAGGAAGGAGCATGCTGCCCCAGGCTGGGAGACGCCACTGGCGCCTTGCTGGCCTCAGCTCCTCTCCTGCCTTGCCTTTGCACCTAGGGCCCAGGAGCCCTTGGGGAGGGTTTAGG
>NW_024077821.1:869-1435 GCF_014754425.2 Oryx dammah
CAGACGGGAGGGAAGCCCAACTGCAAGGCTTCTCCCGCTGGTGCTTTGCCGCCCGGACTCAGCGCAGCACGGAGAGCACCGGGCTCCCAGGGCCCGTGGGTGGGGGAGGCAGCCCCACAACGCGGAGGATGAGTCCCTGCTCGCCTGCCAGTTGCTTGACATACCGAGTTTCCCTAGCGCTCTCCTCCCCAGCACAGACGCGTGCAAGTGGTTTGGGCCTGCCCCTGCGGTTCTGAGCTCCCTCCCCCAGCCCCAGTCTAGGGAAGCAGCCCTGGAGCCAAGACCTCCGCGAGGCGCGTGGCGCCCCCGCATGGAAGCCGAGTGCACAGCACGCTGGGAAGCGAGCCGCCTCGGGGTAGGAGCAGGCAGCCCAGATGCGTGCGTCTGCAAGGCCTGGCTGGGAGATCCCAAGTGCGCCTCCAGAACGGTAGAGCTCCAGCTCTGCTCAGAGGCCCGATCTGGCAGAGTCACTGGTGTGAGGCTGCTCTGCCCTTGGCGAGACTTGCCCAGACTTGCCTCGCTGCTAGTGTTCCTGCCCAGGAAGGAGCATGCTGCCCCAGGCTGGG
>NW_024077822.1:0-1435 GCF_014754425.2 Oryx dammah
CAGGCAGGGAAGGACCCCTGGGCACTCTCAGCTGTATGTGACGGCCCATTTCCCCCTGTAGAGACGTGGAGTCAGGAGTGGGAAGAAGCATGACTGTGAAGTAAGTGAGGCCTGGCCAGTAAGGGCCGGGGATAGTAGGGGGGCTCATTTAGGACACTAACAACCCAACCACACCTCGAACTGAGAAGGGAGGGGTTTCCCTGGAAAAACAAAGAGCTACACACTCCCAGGTGTGCACAAAAGCAGGGGATACACACTCCAAGTGTGCACAGCAGGCCAGGATGCCCACTCGAAGTGTGCACGGCAGGCGGGGGTGCGCCCTCCAAGTGTGCACAACAGGTGGGTTGTGCACTCCAAGTGTGCACAGAAGCAGGGGGTGGGCACTCCAAGTGTGCACAGAAGCAGGGGGTGCGCACTCCAATTGTACACATCAGGAGGGGATGTGGATTCCCAGTGTGCACAGCAGGAGGGGAGGCATAGGGCAACAGAGGGCCTTTCTGCCCATATAGCCCCCTCTTGCCTCTCCTTGCAGGCCATGACCCCCAAGGCAATGCGAGGACCGAAAGATGCTGCCCCCAAGGAGGAGACTGCTGTCTTGTCTAGGGAGGAGCGGCAGGTGGGGGCCCCGGGGGAGGAACCAGCCAGCCTCATTCCTGGTGTGAAGGGGGTGACTGAGAAGGAAGAGGAGGTGGCAGGGACCCCAGGGTGGCAGGTAAGGAAGCCTGGTGCTCAATTGGAACACCGTCCCCGCGTGGTCCTCCTGGGAAGCCCCTGGGCTCTGCAGGGTGGAGTGGAGAGGCCAGGCTCATGCCACCATGGCAACGGTTGGGGGAGGCCACGGCACCCCAAGACCACTGAGTCAAACTTCCAATCCGGTGGAGCAACAGCTCTGTGTGGAGCTGAGAGGTGCAGACACGGGCTGAGCAACAACAAGTGGATCTGAACCTTGGCCTTACCTGACTGTTCATGAAGTGAGGCCTGTTTCCCCAGCTATACAATGTAGAACCTGCCTCATCCCACCACCTGCCCCTTCTCCCTTCCTAGGAGAATAAGAAGGCCCAAAAGGAGACGGCCGTGTACGTTTCAGGTAAGACAGCAGACCCCACCCTGTGAGCAGGACTGCCCTGCTCCGTCACCCCAGGGACTCTGCAGAGGGCACAGATAGCTGAGCTCCTCCCTGACCCTCCTGGCCCAGGGAGGGGGCGGGGATGAAGCCCAGGTAGTCTGATGCCCAGTCTTTCCTGACTGAGTCCCCTGCGTCCTTCTTCCTTCTTGGTTTGGCAGGACTTGAGGCCACTCCCCTTGGGCTGCTGGAAGGTTTTGGCCCTTTTAGCAATGTTGACCTGTTCTCCTGGCAACAGAGGGTACCCTAGCCCTGGGCAAGGTTTCTTCCAGCAAGGTACCCACAGGGCGTGTCTGATTGTGCTTTTTAGAG
>NW_024077823.1:0-1435 GCF_014754425.2 Oryx dammah
CAGGCAGGGAAGGACCCCTGGGCACTCTCAGCTGTATGTGACGGCCCATTTCCTCCTGTAGAGACGTGGAGTCAGGAGTGGGAAGAAGCATGACTGTGAAGTAAGTGAGGCCTGGCCAGTAAGGGCCGGGGATAGTAGGGGGGCTCATTTAGGACACTAACAACCCAACCACACCTCGAACTGAGAAGGGAGGGGTTTCCCTGGAAAAACAAAGAGCTACACACTCCCAGGTGTGCACAAAAGCAGGGGATACACACTCCAAGTGTGCACAGCAGGCCAGGATGCCCACTCGAAGTGTGCACGGCAGGCGGGGGTGCGCCCTCCAAGTGTGCACAACAGGTGGGTTGTGCACTCCAAGTGTGCACAGAAGCAGGGGGTGGGCACTCCAAGTGTGCACAGAAGCAGGGGGTGCGCACTCCAATTGTACACATCAGGAGGGGATGTGGATTCCCAGTGTGCACAGCAGGAGGGGAGGCATAGGGCAACAGAGGGCCTTTCTGCCCATATAGCCCCCTCTTGCCTCTCCTTGCAGGCCATGACCCCCAAGGCAATGCGAGGACCGAAAGATGCTGCCCCCAAGGAGGAGACTGCTGTCTTGTCTAGGGAGGAGCGGCAGGTGGGGGCCCCGGGGGAGGAACCAGCCAGCCTCATTCCTGGTGTGAAGGGGGTGACTGAGAAGGAAGAGGAGGTGGCAGGGACCCCAGGGTGGCAGGTAAGGAAGCCTGGTGCTCAATTGGAACACCGTCCCCGCGTGGTCCTCCTGGGAAGCCCCTGGGCTCTGCAGGGTGGAGTGGAGAGGCCAGGCTCATGCCACCATGGCAACGGTTGGGGGAGGCCACGGCACCCCAAGACCACTGAGTCAAACTTCCAATCCGGTGGAGCAACAGCTCTGTGTGGAGCTGAGAGGTGCAGACACGGTCTGAGCAACAACAAGTGGATCTGAACCTTGGCCTTACCTGACTGTTCATGAAGTGAGGCCTGTTTCCCCAGCTATACAATGTAGAACCTGCCTCATCCCACCACCTGCCCCTTCTCCCTTCCTAGGAGAATAAGAAGGCCCAAAAGGAGACGGCCGTGTACGTTTCAGGTAAGACAGCAGACCCCACCCTGTGAGCAGGACTGCCCTGCTCCGTCACCCCAGGGACTCTGCAGAGGGCACAGATAGCTGAGCTCCTCCCTGACCCTCCTGGCCCAGGGAGGGGGCGGGGATGAAGCCCAGGTAGTCTGATGCCCAGTCTTTCCTGACTGAGTCCCCTGCGTCCTTCTTCCTTCTTGGTTTGGCAGGACTTGAGGCCACTCCCCTTGGGCTGCTGGAAGGTTTTGGCCCTTTTAGCAATGTTGACCTGTTCTCCTGGCAACAGAGGGTACCCTAGCCCTGGGCAAGGTTTCTTCCAGCAAGGTACCCACAGGGCGTGTCTGATTGTGCTTTTTAGAG
>NW_024077824.1:0-1434 GCF_014754425.2 Oryx dammah
TATAACAGTCAGGTCCCCTGTTTGTTTTGATTTCTGCCCCCCCCCCCCAATCTTAATGCACTTGTATCAATATTTCCAATGGGAAAAAGTCTCTGTATTTCTAACTACTGTGACAAACCTGGTTAGTTGGGGATTGCCAGTATTAGCTAGAGTCAGCTGTTTGTTGTTCCAGGTGTGAGGTGTGTCGGATAGGGAGTCTGGAGGAGGGAGGGGGCTGGAGTGGCACTGTGAAAATCAGGGGACTAAGGAGATGGGTAGCTTCCCTGCTGGCTCAGCGGTAAAGATCCCACCTGCAATACAATGCAATGCAGGAGATGCGGGTTTGATCCCTGGGTCGGGAAGATCCCCTGGAGAAGGATATGGCAACCCACCCCAATAGTCTTGCCTGGGAAATCCCATGGTCAGAGGGGCCCGGAGGGGTACAGTCCATGGGGTCGGAAAAGAGTCCCAGGCGACTGAGTCACTAAATGACAACAACCAAGCGGATGGGTGACCCCCCTCCCTTCTCTGGACTGTAGCTGCCCCATGATTATGGAAATCAGATCTCCCCAAGTGAACTAGGAGCATGGGGGGCACAATGATTACACAAGAATCTAAGGCTCTAAGCCAATGCACAAGACCTGGCTCAGTACTAAAGAAGGCAGGCACTTGAATGCATGACTGACAAACTACAAACTTCCCTCAAGTCTACTCAAATGCTGCCTTTTCAGTGGCAGTCTAGTAGTCCACCCTATTTACAATGGCAAACCCCTGGACTGCTTTCTTTTTCTCCATAGTACTTACTGCCCTCTAACATACCTTATATTTTACTCCCCCCAGCTTACTCTGACTCTAGCAATAGCATACCAGCTCCAAAGGGCAAGGACTTGATCTCTTTTGTTCACCACTGTATTCTGTGCCCCTAGAACACTGCCTGGCACAGGGCATGCGGAGTGGGCATAGGTTTTGTTGACTGAATCAATAGAGGGCATCCAAGTTTCCTAATCAACCTTTCAACTTGGGTTTCAAAGCCCAACACACCGGGTGAGAAAGCAATAAACAAATTGTGGGTGTTTGTCTCAACGTGACACTAAAACCTATCAACTTTGGAGGTACTATCAGTTCAGTTCAGTCACTCAGTCGTGTCTTACTCTTTGGGACCCCATGAACTGCCTCACACCAGGCCTGCCTGTCTATCACCATCTCCCAGAGTTCACCCAGACTCATGTCCATCGAGTCAGTGATGCCATCCAGCCATCTCATCCTCGGTCGTCCCCTTCTCCTCCTGCCCCCAATCCCTCCCAGCATCACAGTCTTTTCCAATGAGTCAACTCTTCGCATGAGGTGGCCAAAGTATTGGAGTTTCAGCTTCAGCATCATTCCCTCCAAAGACAAAACACCCAGAAGGTCGCTCAGGCCAAAATCTGTTCCTCATTGTTAGGACCTGACCTGAGC
>NW_024077825.1:0-1434 GCF_014754425.2 Oryx dammah
AGTTATTCAAGACCAGCCAGACACATCCAGTCAACTGGGACAGTCAGTCACCCTGAACTGTCGGTATGCAACAACCTGGAGCTCTTACTACGTGTTCTGGTACAAGCTGCTTCCCAATGGAGAGATGATTTACCTTATTAGTCAGGTTTCTTCTGGCCAGAATGCAAGGAATGGCCGCTACCCTGTAAATATTCAGAAAGCTCATAAATCCGTCAGCCTCACCATTTCAGATTTACAGCTGGAAGATTCTGCAGAGTATTTCTGTGCTTTCTGGGAGCTCACAGTGCTTGAAGTAGTGGGATAGCTAAACAAAAACCCCAGAGTTTAATAAAAGAGAGCTTCCCTGCTGCAGAACTCCAGCTGAAATATGCACCTGCAGATTCCAGACCAGAAATGGTAGTTGTGTGGTTGCTTAATCCGTGGTCTGGAAGCTCCTTTTAAGTCACTTAGGAACAGATGTCCAGACTAACTTTCTAGTAATATGTTCTCAGTCTTGATTTTTTAAAATTTTATATCAATCATACAGAACATGTACAAAGTTGTCTAAATTTGAAAACTTGCCCTGTAATAATTAAATGTGGCAACTGCACCTAAAATTTCTCACATCATAAATCTGGGTTTATTTTTCAGAAATTGTCATGAATATAATTTCCTTAATCTTTTCTTCTTGAGTTTTGTGTCAGTTAGGGTACAATCAGAAAAGTAGAACCACAGTGATACAGAATAAGAGACTCATTTTAAGGAATAGAACTCTCAGGCAATTGCTAGAGTTGGTGGAGGAGTTCATACAAAGCTGTTATCTTCTCATCTTGTGCTGAGCCTGAATTTACTTTAAATCAACTAGAGTGTCGTTTGGAAAGGAAAATTGGACATGGACAAAAGCATGGGAAAACTGACATTTAAGGACATACTAGAACCCATGAGGACGATTGGAACCCACAAAGACATACTAAAAACGTGTCTGTCTCTCACCTCCTTCAATCTCACGGTAGTGGGTGACCTTCAGGAGAAGTGGATATTTATCATCATGCTACATGCACATTTGGCCCAAGACAGATAGATGATGAGGAGGAGATCTGGTTGGAGGTTAAGGAGTTGTAAGTCAACAATAAGATGAGCTAGCAGATCAGCAGCAACACGTGTGAGCTGCACAGTGACTGGACCCATGCACCAACCAGCAGGGCATAAAAAAATGTGGCTATTTTATGACAACTACCTTCTAAATCTTGAACAATCTTTTTATGGCCAACCCTAACCCAGAACAATACAGAGAAACAAATTCTGAGTCACAGATTTCCAGCTAGTAGAGACACTACAAAGCTATTCCAGTACTTTCTATGTCAACTGGTCATCCATCTATACCTCTTTTAACAACACACTTTCAAATAAAGAAAATGGCAAAACTATGCTTCTTGTTAATACGATTATTATTCC
>NW_024077826.1:0-626 GCF_014754425.2 Oryx dammah
GCTCTAGTTTCACTGTCAGAATGAGGCTCCTCATTGTGGTGGCTTCTGGCTGCAGAACGCGGGCTCTAGAGCACCAGGCTTCAGGAGTCGCGGCGGGAGGCCTCAGTAGTTGTAGTCCAGGGCTCTAGAGCACAGGCTCAGCAGTTGTGGCACATGTGGGCTTAGTGGCCCCACTGATGTGGAATCTCCTGAGACCAAGGTTCCCATCCGCGTCTCCTGCATCGCCAGGCACGTTCTTCACACTGCACCACCAGGGACGTCCTAGCATTTATTCTTTAAGATGTTTTAAGATGACCATTCTGACCAATGTGGAGTGCTTAGCTCCTTGGACGTGGATGTGTGTTTTTCTCATAATTAGTGATGCTGACAATAGTTTCATGTGCCTAAGTGCAATCTGTGGGTCTTCCTGAGATAAATCACCAATTCAATCTTTGCCCCATTTTGTTCTTGGTTGTATGTATTGTTGATATTAAGTTGCACAAGCTATTCCTATGATTTGGAGATGAATCCCTTCTGGGTATCTTCCTTGGCAAATATTTTTTCCTCTTATAAAAATTTATTCCTGATCTCAAAAATAGCAAAATAATCTCTGTTTGTTTCCAAGACAAATCATTCCATATCACAGT
>NW_024077826.1:726-1434 GCF_014754425.2 Oryx dammah
GTCTTGTTTTTGCTGACAGTATAGTGCTTCTCCATCTTTGGCTGCAAAAACAAGACTGGGAGCTGACTCCCAGTCAGCTCAGATCATGAACTCCCTAGTGCTACATTCAGACTTGAATTGAAAAAGTAGGGAAAACCATTAGACCATACAGGTATGACCTAAATCAAATCCCTTATGATTATACAGTGGAAGTGAGAAATAGATTCAAGGGACTAGATCTGATCGATAGAGTGCCTGATGAACTATGGACGGAGGTTCGTGACATTGTACAGGAGGCAGTGATCAAGACCATTGCCAAGAAAAAGAAACATTTGCAAAGAAGGCAAAATGGTTGCTTGAGGGGACCTTATAAATAGCTGAGAAAAGGAGAGAAGTGAAAGGCAATGGAGAAAAGGAAAGATATACCCATTTGAATGCAGAGATCCAAAGAATAGCAAGGAGAGAGAATGGAAAGCATTCCTCAGTGATCAATGCAAAGAAATAGAGGAAAACAATAGAATGGGAAAGACTAGAGATCTCTTCAAGAAAATTAGACACACCAAGGGAACATTTCATGCAAAGATGGGCACAATAAAGGACAGAAATGGTATGGACCTAACAGAAGCAGAAGATATTAAGAAGAGGTGGCAGGAATACACAGAAGAACTATACAAAAAAAGATGTTCATGACCCAGATAATCACGATGGTGTGATCACTCACCCAGAGCC
>NW_024077827.1:0-1433 GCF_014754425.2 Oryx dammah
CCAGGGCGGCGCCAGCCTTGTTCAAACTCGGATCACCAGCAGCACGGCCGGTTAGGTAGCGGCGTTTGAGTTCGTCCTGGGCCAGCAGCAGTTGTCGGCGCAGCGCGGCCTGTTCCAGCAGCAAGAGGGCTGCGCTGGCGCGCAGATCGGCCTTGGCGAACCACTGGCTGCGATCCTGTGCAGGCTGCTCCAGCCAGGTTTCGACACTGTCCTGAGTGATCGGCAAACGTTCGCGCAGAACGCGGAACATCGCCTGGTAGCGTTCGCGGAAGGAGTCGAAGCGGTAGCCCAGGCGCAGCGCCTCGCGCGGGTCATCGAGCACGCTGGTGTCGGCCAGGCCGCGTGCATCCATAAGTTCCAGCAGGCCGTTGGGCAGGATACTGTCCAGCGCATGCAGGCGCGGATTGCCGGTGCCGCTGCGCAGCAACTTGAGGGTTTCCACCGCGCAGTTGTTGGAGACGAAGTAGTAGTCGCCGTCATAGCTCCAGTGCTGTTCGGCGGCACGCACCACCAGTTGTTCGAGCTCATCGCGCGACAGGCGCAACGGCACCGAGGCCAGGCTACGCAGTTCGACCTTGGTGTACTCGTCGATCACCTGCTCCAGCGGCAGGACGAACAGGCGTGAGGGATAGACGCCGGTCAGGCCATCCCAGCTCGACAACTGCACATCGCCGACGAAGGCGCGATAGGACAGCACCAGGTGATGGTCGAGATCCAGGCGGCAGTCCGGGCCGCGCGGTCGGCCCGGCGCGCAGACCACCAGGCGCAGCATGCTGTGGCCCCAGCGGCTCATCCAGGCATCGTTGGCCTCGGCGAGCAGATAATCGACCTCATACACGCGCTCCGGGTCGAGTCGGCCCAAGGGCTGAACGGCGAAATCGCGCCCGGCGTTGAGGTAGGGAAGGTCGCTGGCGCAGGGCTCGCTCGCTGGCGTCCAGTCGAAGTGCTTGCGAAAATAGCGCGCCAGCGAGGGGCGGCGACAGGCGTAGCTGGGGTCGAGCAGGAAGTATTCGAGGTTGACCGCGACGAACTCCAGCGCATTGGTCAGCTCGTAGCTGTCCGGGCTGCGCGCGACCTGGCCGTTCTTGGAATCGCGCGTGCCGCGCTGGCCGACGCGCTGCTGCCAGCCGGCCAGGTCGAGCAGTCGCGGATCGTCGCTGAGGGTGAAACGCCGTTCGGTCTGGCCACGGCAATCTTCCGGCAGCCCGACCAGGCCCAGCGCACTGGCGCGTTGTCGGCAGTGGCTGAGATGCCGGCGCTCGGCCGCCGACCAGAGACGGGCGCGGTCGTAGAGATGGGTCAGCTCGTGCAGCAGGGTCGCCAGCAGCTCCTGGCGCTGGGTGCCGTGCGGGCGACCGGTCTGGTTGCGGGCCGCCGAGCCATCGACCAGTTTGGGCAGCAATTCGGCATTGAGTTCGATACCGCTGAAGCGT
>NW_024077829.1:0-1433 GCF_014754425.2 Oryx dammah
GTGGTCTTTAGTAAAGAAGCCTTTACCAACCTTGGTCTCATCCATACCAGGAACACAGATGGTGAGGTGGGTCTCCAAATCTTTGGTGTAACAAATCAATTAATTGTTTCCTTTTAAAGTTGTTTCAGTTCAGTTCAGTTCAGTCGCTCAGTCCTGTCAGACTCTTTGCGACCCCATGAATCGCAGCATGCCAGGCCTCCCTGTCCATCACCAATTCCTGGAGTTCACTCAGACTCATGTCCATCGAGTCCATGATACCATCCAGCCATCTCATCCTCTATTGTCCCCTTCTCCTCCTGCCCCCAATCCCTCCCAGCATCACAGTCTTTTCTAATGAGTCAACACTTCGCATGAGGTGGCCAAAGTACTGGAGCTTCAGCTTTAACATCATTCCTTCCAAAGAAATCCCAGGGTTGATCTCCTTCAGAGTGGACTGGTTGGATCTCCTTGCAGTCCAAGGGACTCTCAAGAGTCTTCTCCAACACCACAGTTCAAAAGCATCAATTCTTCGGTGCTCAGCCTTCTTCACAGTTCAACTCTCACATCCATATATGACCACAGGAAAAACCATAGCCTTGACTAGACAGACCTTAGTCGGCAAAGTAATGTCTCTGCTTTTGAATATGTTATCTAGGTTGGTCATAACTTTTCTTCCAAGGAGTAAGCGTCTTTTAATTTCATGGCTGCAGTCACCATCTGCAGTGATTTTGGAGCCCCCCAAAATAAAGTCTGACACTGTTTCTACTGTTTCCCCATCTATTTCCCATGAAGTAATGGGACCAGATGCCATAAAGTTGTTTAGTTATTTTTTAATCCAAAAATATTTTGTATATTAGTCACTCTGATTGGTCCTGAAAATAACCCTTCTACCAAGGATATTTAATTATTAATTTTCCCAGCAAAGAGATTACTTAACCTCTGAAACCTCCATATTTTCATGGTGATTTGGGCATAATAATGCTACGTATTGTATTGCTTTACAATCCATAAAATGAAATAAACAGTCTAAGTTAAAGAACAGGATTCTTCCTGCTCTTTACTTCTGCACTTCTAATTCAATACAGAAGCTGTTAAACTAAATTTTTTTATAACAGAATTTCTTCCTGTTACAGTTATGTGTGGTTTGAACTGAAAATATGCCAAAAGATAAGTATATAAACATCTGGACCAGATGGCCATATCTGATTAAGACCAGAACAGGAGGCTTCATGGTGTTCACCTGTCAGTGCACTGAGGTCTGTCTTCTTTATCTTCAGATATACAAAGATGCAGCATTTATACATGTTTAGAACTGGCTCTCTCAGCACTGCTCTTGGAATGGGGCTAGCCTTGTTTCTGGTATTGCAATTGACTGCATTCATTGCAGAGAAGTGTAGAAGTGAACCGTAAATAGCTTATGCCATTTAATCATATTGAAATAGCATTACAACAAG
>NW_024077830.1:0-1433 GCF_014754425.2 Oryx dammah
ACGGAGGGACCTGATGGGGGATGGCTGGATGTTACCACATCAGTTTTGCCTTAGAATCTGTTATAAACTCACTGGGAAAGACCTAGAGGCTGGGGAAAATGAAAGGAAAAAGAAAACGGGGTAGCAGTGGATGGGATGGTTATACCGTATCATGGACACAATGAATATGAACTTGAACAAACTCTGGGAGGTAGTGGAGGACAGAGGAGCTTGTCCTTGGAGTACAAAGATTTGGACACTACTTAGCAACTGAACAACAACAACAAAACGTCTGTTATAAAACATTTTTTCCCACTCTTGTATAGTCAGTAAGGAAGAAACAGTGAAGATGCTCTATTACTTTTTAGAAATTTTTCTTTAAATACTAATTTCAATAGTCGACTAATTATGAGATGGATGCAGGTACATCTCCCAATTATGAAATGTATAACATGAAGTTTCTATTACATTTAAGAGAAGTTCTCTATACACAAGGCTTCCCGGGCGGCACTGGTGGTAAAGAACAAGTCTACCAGTCCAGGAGCTGTAAGAGATGTGGTTCAGTCCCTGGGGGGGAGGATCTCCTGGAGGAAGGCATAAAAACCCGCTCCAGTATTCCTACTTTCAAAAGGCTTCTAACTACTAAATGTATACAAAGGAAAATCTTAGTTGCCAGAAATCCACAACCCACACATAAGGCATTTGTTTCAGAAATTCTCATTACAGACTAGCCTTCCTTCACTAGAGTGATGATAAAATGCATCTGATGCTCCTCCAGGACTTCCAGACCACATCCGGCCACCATGAGTTCCCTCGGTGAAGCAATCATCCACCTTGCAATTGATCTGTTCCACCAGATCAGACAATCAAAGAAGGAAAACATCTTCCTTTCCCCTTTCAGTATCTCGTCAGCCTTAGCCATGACTTACTTAGGGGCCCGAGCAAACACCGCATCCGAAATGCAGAAGGTAGGTGGCAGCTGCCTTTCCATCACAGGTTTGCATGGCTTGTCTGCTGGCTGGTGTGCAGGTGACCACAGGTCTGCCTGTCACCGGTCCCATGGGAAGCTCAAGCAGCCCCAAGACACACTCTCCCGCAGGGCTCCCTCCCTGCTTCCTGTGCCTGGGATGAACCCCTACAATTGCAGAGGTGAGGCTTTAATGGAAGAGTTCAGTAGAAGTAAGGCCCTGACTAAGATCCATGGGAGACATCTTTACACGTTTCCTCAAAGGTGAATGAAAAACGATACACGATTCTTAAGGTGGACAGCAATCAAGAAGCTTTGTGTTTTCCACACACAGATTGTGTTTTTTAAGAAGCAAGTGTTTGCACTGAATATTTCTTTCTTCTGCTCTTTGTTCCCTATGGTCTGCGGTTTGCATTTTCTTTGCTTTCTTCTTCCTGACGTTTTTCTTTCTTGTTTATCGACTGTGATGCACACAGATGTATAGGGT
>NW_024077831.1:0-1433 GCF_014754425.2 Oryx dammah
CTGCAGGAACAGAGTGGCAGGAGCTGGTGAAGAGCCTGGAGGACTGAGGGCTTGGTGAGGCCTGGGCACTATGCCCAGTGCCCATGTGTCACTCGCTGGGTCCTCACCATGAACCCCCAGGGGACCCGTGGCGACTGTGATGATTAATTACTCCACAGGCTGCGCACAGGCCGCCAGGGGCCCAGGCACCGTCGCCTGCCAGCTGCCGGTGGCACCAGATCTCCACGCAAGAACAGAGGCTGTGATGAGAAGATGGGAGAGGGTGGGTAGGGTTTGTTCTAGGGTGGGGAAGGGCTCTGGCTTCTGGGGAGGATGGCACAGAGGCACAGAGTCCAGGGCAGGTCCGCAGTGAGCTCAGGCTGAGTGGATGACGTGCACTCTGCTGGGTCTGGACGGAGGACTCACCAGGCCCTGCATTCTGAGGCTGATATTGTGCCTTTGTGGACAACATGAGCGCCTGGCCACTGCCCCGGGCTTCCCGTGGGCACCCGCACACAGCTCCAGGCAGAGGGCACGTCTCCCCTCGTCCCCACCAGGTCACTCCTGGAGCCCCAGGTGGCCAGCAGGGCCCCTGGATCCGAGCGCCCCCTGTGTGTGCCCTCGTGGGGCTGCAGCTGTGCTGGGCAGCTGTGGCTGCTTGCTGAGGCCCTCACCAGTGTCCACGGCTACCCACTTAGCCTGGGTTGGTGTTGTGGCCAGTCCTGGGAGCTCCATGCAGGTGGGCTTTCCTTCTGAGGCTGCTAGCAGCCCCCGGCCCACAGGGACTGCAGTGCTGTCCCCTGCAGGGAGGCCAGCTGGCGTCCATGAACAAGGACAGCTGAGAGCAGGAGGCGGTGCTGAGGCGGGAAGGCGCGGCTCTGAGGGGTGGTGCGAGGCGTCAGTCCAGTCAGTTCACTCGCTCAGTCGTGTCTGACTCTGCCACCCCATGGACGGCAGCTCGCCAGGCCTCCCTGTCCATCACCGTCTCCCGGAGCTCGCTCAAACTCATGTCCATCGAGTCGGTGATGCCATCCAACCATCTCACCCTCTGTCATCCTTGTCTCCTCCAGCCTTCAATCTTTCCAAGCATCAGGGTCTTTTCCAAGGAGTCAGTTCTTCACATCAGGTGGTCAAAGTATTGGAGCTTCAGCTTCGGCATCAGTCCTTCCAATGAATATTCAGGACTGATTACTTTTAGCATGGACTGGTTGGATCTCCTTGCAGTCCAAGAGACTCTCCAGAGTCTCCTCCAACAGGGAGGTACTGAGGCCGGGCAGGTCAGGAAGGTGTGGCTCTGGGGGGTGGTGGGAGGCCTAGGGAGCATCTCCTCCCGGGTGGGCCCAACCTTCTGCCAACGAGCCCCTCTCAGCGGTCCAGGGTTCCTGGGGCTCACTCACCAGTCACTGTCCCCCAAAACGCAGGCTGTAGGAGAGCCAGCCCAGCACCTGGGCGCC
>NW_024077832.1:0-1433 GCF_014754425.2 Oryx dammah
ATACAGAATTGTAACACATGTACAAACTCTTAAAAAAAAAAACTCTCAATATACCATCTATCTGCCATGAAAAACGACCAAAACAGTATTATCATAATACTGGTAACAGAAAAATAAAATATACAGAACTGTAACATATGTACAAACTCTTTTAAAAAAAATACTCTCAATATACCATCTATCTGCCATGAAAAACGACCAAAACAGTATTATCATAATACTGGTAACAGAAAAAGAAAACATACAGAATTGTAACACATGTACAAACTCTTAAAAAATAATACTCTCAATATACCATCTATCTGCCATGAAAAACGACCAAAACAGTATTATCATAATACTGGTAACAGAGAAAGAAAACATACAGAATGTAACACATGTACAAACTCTTAAAAAAAATACTCTCAATATACCATCTATCTGCCATGAAAAATAACCAAAACAGTATTATCATAATATTGTAACAAAAAAAGAAAATATACAGAATTGTAACACATATACAAACTCTTAAAAAAAAATACTCTAAATATACCATCTATCTGCCATGAAAAACGACCAAAACAGTATTATCATAATACTGGTAACAGAAAAAGAAAACATACAGAATTGTAACACATGTACAAACTCTTAAAAAATAATACTCTCAATATACCATCTATCTGCCATGAGAAATAACCAAAACAGTATTATCATAATACTGGTAACAGAAAAAGAAAATATACAGAACTGTAACACATGTACAAACTCAAAAAAAAAAATACTCTCAATATACCATCTATCTGCCATGAAAAACGACCAAAACAGTATTATCATAATACTGGTAACAGAAAAATAAAATACACAGAACTGTAACATATGTACAAACTCTTTAAAAAAAAATACTCTCAATATACCATCTATCTGCCATGAAAAACGACCAAAACAGTATTATCATAATACTGGTAACAGAAAAATAAAATACACAGAACTGTAAGATATGTACAAACTCTTTAAAAAAAAATACTCTCAATATACCATCTATCTGCCATGAAAAATGACCAAAACAGTATTATCATAATACTGGTAACAGAAAAAGAAAATATACAGAATTGTAACACATATACAAACTCTTAAAAAAAATACTCTACATATACCATCTATCAGCCATGAAAAACGACCAAAACAGTATTATCATAATACTGGTAACAGAAAAATAAAATATACAGAATTGTAACACATGTACAAACTCTTAAAAAAAAAAACTCTCAATTTACCATCTATCTGCCATGAAAAACGACCAAAACAGTATTATCATAATACTGGTAACAGAAAAAGAAAACATACAGAATTGTAACACATGTACAAACTCTTAAAAAAAAAAACTCTCAATATACCATCTATCTGCCATGAAAAACGACCAAAACAGTATTATCATAATACTGGTAACAGAAAAA
>NW_024077833.1:0-1433 GCF_014754425.2 Oryx dammah
AAAATATTTTACTTTCTTTGGAGTTTAATACAGAGACTTGGAAGAGACTAAGAGGACAAGAGTATTGAGCAGTTTATCCTGTGCTTATTCATTCTGGGTTGAGAGAGGGGTGATGTGGTTTGCTGGGAGGAGGGGGCCTGGCCAAGAAGCCTGAGGGGCAGGCCTAGGGGGGCAGCGTGGGTCTCCCCTGCCCACCACCTCCACTGCAGTGACAGCTACTGCTGTCCAAGTGCCTGCCACAGGACACACACTGTTCTAAGTGTTTTTCATATAAAATTCATTTGTTTAACAAATACTTAAGTGCCAATCATATGCCTTTGAACATCAGAAAGAAACCAGGCTGTCATAGATCCTATACCCATTCCAGTGCTGGAGGTGGAGTTGGAGAGAGATGAACAATGATGATGAAGGAAGTGACCATCCCCTGATGTTCTGCATCAGCACTCAGGAGAGGCAACAAAGCGCCATATCTCCGGGACACCTCACAGTGAGCCGCTAGGGTGGATGTCATCTCAACAGTTTACATGCCTCCCCCTGAGCCTCTGTTCATTCCACTACTTTGGGGCTCAATTTTGTTCTCTGTTATGTGAAGGGGGAAGGTTGTGTGGTTTATGATTCTAACACAGGGCCACCCCCTTCCCACACATATTCATTCAGTCATGTCCAACTCTGTGACCCCATGGACTGTAACCTCTATCCATGGGATTCTCCAGGCAAGAATACTGGAGTGGGTTGTTATTGTCTTCTCCAGGGGATCTTCCCGAGTCAGGGATTGAACCTGGGTCTCCTGCATTGCGGGCAGATTCTTTACCATCTGAGCCACCAGGGAAGCCACAGGGAAAGTGTTAGTTGCTACCCACACATACACACACGAAACCCCATATGGAGCAGTGAAGGTGTGGAAGGGGGTGGCAGTGAACTGGACCATTTAATTCTGACAGGCGGGCTCCTGGGACAGGTACAACTGCTGGTGCTTGATGCAGGCCAGCTGGAGCCCTGACAAGGTATTTGTGTTGAACTAGAAGGTGTCCTCACCTCCCCCTTCATGCTTCTAAAAATGTCTTATTTTCTGGTCCCCAAACAGTCAAAGGATAGTGAACATGTATCCCAGTAGTGTCTGATTACATGCAAATTTCCAGACTCGAAATCCTTAAATAATAAAAAGGGAATCAGATATTATAACTGAAGAACACTTTTTGTGTATGTCTTCTTTAAACTTTATTTATTTAGTTTGCCTGTGCTGGGTCTTTGTTGCTGTGTGGGCTTTGCTGTAGTGGCAGGGCGTGGGGCTCCTCTCTAGTTGCGGTGCCTGGGCTTCTCCTTGAGGAGGCTTTTCTTGTTGGGGAGCACGGGCTCTAGGATGTGAGGGCTTCAGTAGTTGCAGCACACAGGCTCAGTAGTTGTGGCTCCTGGGTGTTGTTAGAGCACAGGCT
>NW_024077834.1:0-1433 GCF_014754425.2 Oryx dammah
TGGTTGTGATGTCACAGATATAGTGGATGCGATGTCAGATATAGTGGGTTTGTTGTCATAAAAAGAGTGGGTGTGATGTCATATATAGTGCGTGTGATGTCATATAGTGGCTGTTCTGTCATAAATACTATGGTTGTGATGTCATCCATACAGTGGCTGTGATCATAGATTTGGTGGGTGTGAAGTTACAGACAGAGTGGATGTGATGTCAGTTATAGTGGTTGTGTTGTTATAAGCACAGTGGGTGTGATGTCACATATAGTGGATACGATGTCATAAACATAGAGGGTGTGATGTCATAGATACAGCAGTATGATGTCACATGCATAGTGGCTGTGATGTCACATACAGTGGATGTGATGTCATATATAGTGGGTGTGATGTCATAAATACAGTGATGGGTGTGTCATAAATGTTGTAGCGTGATGTCATAAGGAGGGAATGTGATGTCATGGTGCATATGATGTCTTACATAGTGTTAGTCTGATGTCACCAATACAGTGGGTGTGATGACAGATACAGTGGATGTGATGTCATATAGTGTGTGTGATGTCATTGATATAGTTGATGTCTTATTGATGTATTCTAGAGTGGATGTGATGTCATATATGGTGGATGTTTTCTCATACAGTGGGTGTGATGTCATACATTTAGTGAGTGTGATGTCATAAAAAGAGTGGGTGTGATATCATACATACAGTGGGAGTGATGTCATAGTTATAATGGGTGAGATGTCAGATGTAGTCGGTGTGATGTCCCAGAGAGTGGCTGTGCAGTCAGATATAGTGTGTTTCATGTCACGTATCCTGCATGTGATATTATAGGTAGACTGAGCGTGTTCTCTTATGTACTGGGTGTGATGTCATATATAGTCGGTGTGATGTCATACATACAGTGGAGTGATACAATAGATCCAGTCATGTGAAGGTATATACAGTTGGTGTGATGTCATAGATACAATCTGTGTGATGTCATCGATTTAGTGGGTGTGATGGCAGATGTCGTGGGTGTGATGTATAAATAGAAAGGGTGTGATGTCATATAGAATATATGTTTTGTCATAAATACAGTGGGTGTGATGTCAAAAATATAGTGGGCATTATATCATATACTTGGTGTGATGTCTTACAGAGTGGGTGTGATGTCAAATATAGTGGGTGTGATATCATAAATACAGGGGTGTGATGTCAGAGATTCACTGGAAATGATATCATAGATACAGTCGATGTTTTGTCCTATATAGTGGATGTGGTATCATATATAGTGGATGTGAAGTCATTGATACAGTGTGTTTGGTCATAGATAGGGTGGGTGTAATGTCACCGATATAATGGGTGTGATGCCATATAGTGGCTGTGATGTCATAAAACAGTGGGTGTGGTGCCGTCAATATAATGGATGTGATCATAGATATGGTGTGTGTGACGTCACAG
>NW_024077836.1:0-1432 GCF_014754425.2 Oryx dammah
TCCCCCACCCCTGTGGTGGAATTGGTGATCACTACTTTTTAGAGTTCCTTATGTATTCTTGATGTTAAACTATTATTGAATATATGCTTGGCAATTTTTTGGTATTATAGTGTACATTGTTTTTTCAGTGCTGAGGATGGATTACTGCACAATATTTGATAATTAGGATGTGTGCAGTTTAGCTCTTTTTATTTTGTTGGCGTGAGCGTTTGGTGTTGTATCTGATAAATCATTGATGCCACTGTCGAGAATCATTTTTAGCCTATCTATACGAAATTATGGATGCTAGGCAAACTTACAGTGATAATCGTTTCACAGTATACGTATCAGTTAATTTTTTCTCTGTAGCTTAAACTTACACAATGATATTTGTCATTGTAAGAGTTGCTTATACAACCCGCTTTATGTCACTGTTTAAAGAGTTGGGTTTAGAAAGGGGAAATAATTAAAACACGTTGGATAAAAGAAACCATAACACAGTTTATAATCATTTAAAGTGTCTTGCTCTTAAAAGGCTGTGGTTAGTGACCCAAATGATCACATCCCTTAAGTCCTCCATCTCAGACACCCAGGTACTGACCCTGAGTTTGTTGAACTCAGCACTATTCTAAGTTTGCTGTTTTGTAGGGTGTGAGTAGGGAATAGCCCATTTCTACCCAGGCAGAGTTTTGTATTTGTAATATAGAGACTAGTCCCATTCTTGTTTTTTAAAGCTGCTAAAGTTCCCCGATTCCTGAATTGCTTCAGCCTCACTAGCAGGATCTGAGCACAATCTGCTGTGAAAAACAGCTTTTTATGAGAATAAATCCGTTTAGTCTTTTTTTTTTTAATTTATTTTTTATTTTACTTTACAATTCTGTCCGTTTAGTCTTAAGAGGAAGTATCTTGGCTTCCGACATAACTGGAAGCTTTTACCTGAGCGGTGTTACAGACGGTAACTTAATGCTGTCAAGGTAACAGGCCCCGCCCCCTCCGCGCCCCGCCCCTCCCAGGAACTCTGCGCACAGCGGGTGCTCGCCCCGCCCCTGGTCGGAAGCCGCGGCTCTAAAACCAAAAGCCCTTTCCCACAGAGCCGGAAGTGGGAGAGCGCGGAGCCGAGATCCCAGAGTGGCGGCAACGCTTCCTTCTAGAGTAAGTTTGCAGAGCTCGCCACCCCTCCAATCCCCACCTCCGCCCCCGCTCACTCGTCCTCATGGTGTGGGAATTGCCAGTGACCTGAAAACCCTGGCACCCGGTGCTCGGCCCCGAATAGACGCTGCCGCTGCCGTTGCGGCCCAGTTATCTTTTCATTTGGGTTTTAAGTGTTGCTGAGGCGGTTTCGGCCCTCGGTGCGCGTAGACACCGCCTCTGGCGACATTTTCCTGCTTAAAACTCTTGTTTACCTCTGGCCTCGCCAAGTAAAGCCCTCTCTCTCGAGTTGGAGTCGCGCCCG
>NW_024077837.1:0-1432 GCF_014754425.2 Oryx dammah
TCAGTCTGTGTGTGTGTATAGGAGGGATCCTGTGTGTGTGTGTGTGTTTGTGTGTGTGTGTAGGAGGGATCCAGTGAGCATGTATGTGTATGAGGAATTCGATGAGCCTGTGTGTGTGTATAGGAAGGATCCCGTGTATGTGTGTGTGTGTATAGGAGGGAACCAGTGTGTGTGTTTGTGTGTGTGTAGGAGCGATTGAGTGAGTGTGTGTGTGTGAGGAATCCGATGAATCTCTGTGTGTGTATAGGAGGGGTCCTCTGTGTGTGTGTGTGTATGTGTGTGTAGGAGGTACCCAGTGTGTGTGTTTGTGTGTGTGTGTGTGTGTAGGAAGGATCCAGTGAGTGTGTGTCTGTATGAGGAATCTGATGAGTCTGTGTGTGTGTATAGGAGGGGTCCTGTGTGTGTGTGTGTGTGTGTGTGTGTGTGTGTGTGTGTAGGAGAGATCCAGTGAGTGTGTGTGTGTGCAAGTAGGAGGGATCCTGTGTGTGTGTATGGAGAGATCCAGTGAGTGTGTGTGTGTGTGTGTGTGTGTGTGTAGGAGAGAGCCAGTGAGTGTGTGTATGAGGAATCCGATGAGTCTGTGTGTGTGTATAGGAGGGATCCTGTGTGTGTGAGTGTGTAGGAGAGAGCCAGTGAGTGAATATGGTGTCTAGGAGGGATCTAGTAACTGTGTGAGTGTGCACATCTGTACATGTCTGTGCATATGGCAGAGAGTGGTTAGGCTGTGGCTTAGCTGCCTAAACCTGGAAACCAGGAAACTCTGACCAAGTCGGGGTGGGGATTGATCACAGTGTTCAGAGCACACTGTGGCTTTGCCGTGACGGGAAGGTCTTCAGGTCTCCCATGGCCTTCTCCCCCCAGCCATGGCCTCTGAGCCCAGTGCTCATCACGCCCAGCCAAGCCCCGTACCGTCTCCTCCCTGGAGCAGCTTGTTTCACTTCTGGGACCAGAGCCTTGCTTGCTCCTTCCCTTCTGCCTACAGCTGAAGCCCCGCCCCCCTCTGGGTTCAGCATCTGCTCACCTGATCGTACATGTCCCTTCTTGGCATTTCAACATCAGAGGCCTACTTTCACGTGTAGCCCAACAAATAAGGCCCATGGGTAACTGTAGAATACCGCTCAAGGGCATCACGACTGTGTATTTTATGAAACATTATCTATCGGTGGGGTGGGGAAGCACTGGTGGGTGCATAAGCAGTTTCCCCTATACTAGAATCCTTCCAAGTCTTGGGACTTCCCTGGTGGTCCAGTGGCTAAAAATCCACCTTGCAACTCAGGAGGTACAAGGTTTGATCCCTCGTCAGGAAACTAAGATCTCACATGCTACAGGGCAACTAATCCCCTGCACCATAACTACTGAAGCCCAAGCACTTCAGCACCTGCGCGGCATAGCCAGATAGTGCGTGTTGGAAACAAAAGATCTCTCATGCCAC
>NW_024077838.1:0-1432 GCF_014754425.2 Oryx dammah
GTTAACAAAGACTATATCCCAGTATATTAAGTATATCAAGCCAGCTTAATGCTCTGACAGCTGAGAATACAATGCTAAACTCTAAGTTGGAGAACGGAAAAGAAAGCAAACAAAGACTGGAAACGGAAGTGGAATCCTACCGTTCTAGACTGGCTGCTGCCTCACACGATCATGATCAAGGTCAGACATCAAAAAGAACCTGGAACTTGCCTTCCGGAGAGCAAGAGATAAGTGGTTACACTTGCAGGACAAAATGAAGACCAGTGTGGCTAACCTGAAAGATAACAACGAGATGCTTTCCCAGCAACTTTCTAGAGTGGAAAGTAAGTTCAATAACCTAGAAATTAAGTTGCATCACACGAGAGATTCTCTCAGAGAAGAGATTTTGATGTTAGAATGTGTCCAGAGAGACCTAACAGAGTGTCAAAAGCAGGAAATTGAACACATGTATCAGAACGAACAAGGCAAAGTGAATAAATACATTGGAAAGCAGGAATCCTTAGAGGAGAGATTGTCTCAACTCCAGAGTGAAAACATGTTGCTCCGACAACAACTGGACAATGCACAAAACAGAGCCGACAGTAAAGAGAAGAGGGTCGTTAGCATCCAAGACCAGTTTCAGCAGATCATGAGAAAACTTCAGGCCAAACGTGACAAACAAGGTCTGATGCTGGAGGAAAGAAACAAGGAGTTAATCAAGGAGTGTAATCGTTTAAAAGAGAGACTATGTCAGTACGAAAAAGAGAAAGCAGAAAGAGAAGTGAGTATCCAGAAGGAGAAATTCTCAGACTTCCTGAAAGAAAGTTCACAGTGATTCTTGATTCTGGCTAAATGTTGAATCTAGTTGAACAAAAAAAATTACATAGGCTATGAATCTATGGACTCTAAACCAGCCTAAAAAGCACACCTTGTATCCAGCAATTAAAGATTAAACCCAAGAGATGCTTTACTTTGAGTAGAGGCATTGTATTGCTTCTGAAATGTTAAGAGATTCAGTTCTAAATTATTAATATAGATAGTGTTAGTAATTTACTCTTTACTATTAGGATAAGAATTTTAATCTTTATGTTACCACATTTCAGTATCATGATGAAGCAGATAAATGAAATGCTCAAACCTAAAATGAATATTTCAAAACTAAGTTTCAGTTACATGGATTACCTTGACAGTCAGTTCCAGGCTTCCCAGATATTCCAGGCTTCCCGAGCTTCAGTAGCTTGTCATACCTTTGTGTCATATTTGTTGGTATAATTTTAATTTTATTTATATCAATTTGAATTAATTTGGGAAAATTTCAGCCTTGAATCATTTTTTCTTATGGCCTCTCAACTCTTTAAAGGCATCTATTTGTCATTGAATCATAATTTGGCACTTGAGTGGTGAGTTTTAGCCAAACTATTCCTGATTTAATCTTCCCACTGCTATTTATGTT
>NW_024077839.1:0-1432 GCF_014754425.2 Oryx dammah
GGGGTACATGTGTCTCTTTCAATTCTGGTTTCCTCCATGTGTATGCCTAGCAGTGGGATTGCTGGGTCATAAGGCAGTTCTATTTGCCATTTTTTAAGGAATCTCCACACTGTTCTCCATAGTGGCTGTACTAGTTTGCATTCCCACCAACAGTGTAGGAGGGTTCCCTTCTCTCCACACCCTCTCCAGCATTTATTGCTTGCAGATTTTTGGATCACAGACATTCTAACTGGTGTGAAGTGGTACCTCATTGTGGTTTTGAGTTGCATTTCTCTAATAATGAGTGATGTTGAGCATCTTTTCATGTGTTTGTTAGCCATCCGTATGTCTTCTTTGGAGAAATGTCTATTTAGTTCTTTGGCCCATTTTTTGATTGGGTTATTTTTCTGGAATTGAGCTGCAGGAGTTGCTTGTATATTTTTGAGATTAGTTGTTTGTCAGTTGCTTCATTTGCTATTATTTTCTCCCATTCGGAAGGCTGTCTTTTCACTTTGCTTATATTTTCCTTTGTTGTGCAGAAACTTTTAATTTTAATTAGGTCCCACTTGTTTATTTTTGCTTTTATTTCCAGAATTCTGGGAGGTGGATCATAGAGGATCCTGCTGTGGTTTATGTCGGAGAGTGTTTTGCCTATGTTCTCCTCGAGGAGTTTTATAGTTTCTGGTCTTACATTTAGATCTTTAATCCATTTTGAGTTTATCTTTGTGTGCGGTGTTAGAAAGTGATCTAGTTTCATTCTTTTACAAGTGGTGGACCAGTTTTCCCAGCACCACTTGTTCAAGAGATTGTCTTTACTCCACTGTATATTCTTGCCTCCTTTGTCAAAGATAAGGTGTCCATATGTGTGTGGATTTATCTCTGGGCTTTCTATTTTGTTCCATTGATCTATATTTCTGTCTTTGTGCCAATACCATACTGTCTTGATGACTGTGGCTTTGTAGTATTCCTCCAGTTCCATTCTTCTTTCTCAAGATTGCTTTGGCTATTCGTGGTTTTTTGCATTTCCATACAAATCTTGAAATTATTTGTTCTAGTTCTGTGAAAAATATCACCGGTATCTTGATAGGGATTGAACTGAATTTGTAAATTGCTTTGGGTAATATATGGTATACCACATTCACACATTTCAGTAGCATTGGTGCAAAACCTATACATTTCTCAGGGGAAGCTTCTACATGGACTGTTGGGATCAGAGTTCTAACTCATACAGACATACTTTTACTTTTAAAAGGATCCTGCATGATAAGCAAACAAAACACTGGATGAACACCTAGATGGTGAGCTCTGTACTAAATGATTTTAAAGCTAGTAGATGGGATGAGCTGATAACGAAGACTAGAAACGAGTCATCTTCTTCAAATTGGTCAAACTGCTGATAGTCATACAAGTGAATGAAAAGTTAAGCCTCTTGTCATTAAATCGGTTTAAAAGA
>NW_024077840.1:0-1432 GCF_014754425.2 Oryx dammah
AAAACAATAGAATGGGAAAGACTAGAGATCTGTTCAAGAAAATTGGAGATACCAAGGGAAGGTTTCATGCAAAGATGGGCTCGATAGAGGACAGAAATGGAATGGACCTAAGAGAAGCAGAGGACACTAAGAAGAGGTGGCAAAAATACACAGATCTTCACAACCCAGATAATCACGATGGTGTGATCACTCACCTAGAGCCAGACATCCTGGAATGTGAAGTCAAGTGGGCCTTAGCAAGCATCACTACAAACAAAGCTAGTGGAGGCGATGGAATTCCAGTTGAGCTATTTCAAATCATGAAAGATGATGCTGTGAAAGTGCTGTACTCAATATGCCAACAAATATGGAAAACTCAGCAGTGGCCACAGGACTGGAAAAGGGCAGTTTTCATTCCAATCCCAAAGAAAGGCAATGCCAAAGAATGTTCAAACTACTGCACAACTGCACTCTTCTCACACACTAGTAAAGTAATGCTCAAAATTCTCCAAACCAGGCTTCAGCAATACGTGAACCGTGAACTTCCAGATGTTCAAGCTGGATTTAGAAAAGGCAGAGGAACCAGAGATCAAATTGCCAACATCTGCTGGATTATTGAAAAAGCAAGAGAGTTCCAGAAAAACATCTATTTCTGCTTTATTGACTATGCCAAGCCTTTGACTGTGTGGATCACAATAAACTGTGGAAAATTCTGAAAGCGATGGGAATACCAGACCACCTAACCTGCCCCTTGAGAGACCTATATGCAGGTCAGGAAGCAACAGTTAGAATTGGACATGGAACAACAGACTGGTTCCAAATAAGAAAAGGAGTACATCAAGGCTGTATATTGTCACCCTGCTTATTTAACTTCTATGCAGATTATATCATGAGAAACGTTGGGCTGGAAGAAGCACAGGCTGGAATCAAGATTGCCAGGAGAAATATCAATAACCTCAGATATGCAGATGATGCCACCCTTATGGCAGAAAGTGAAGAGGAACTAAAAAGCCTCTTGATGAAAGTGAAAGAGGAGAGTGAAAAGTTGGCTTAAAGCTCAACATTCAGAAAACGAAGATCATGGTATCTGGTCCCATCACTTCATGGGAAATAGATGGGGAAACAGTGGAAACAGTGTCAGACTTTATTTTGGGGGGCTCCAAAATCACTGCAGATGATGATTGCAGCCATGAAATTAAAGGACACTTACTCCTTGAAAGGAAAGTTATGACCAACCTAGATAGCATATTGAAAAGCAGAGATATTACTTTGTCAACAAAGGTCCATCTAGTCAAGGCTATGGTTTTTCCTGTGGTCGTGTATGGATGTGAGAGTTGGACTGTGAAGAAAGCTGAGTGCCGAAGAATTGATGCTTTTGAACTGTGGTGTTGGAGAAGACTCTTGAGAGTCCCTTGGACTGCAAGGAGATCCAACCAGTCCGTTCTGAAGGAGA
>NW_024077841.1:0-1432 GCF_014754425.2 Oryx dammah
TCAGGAAGCAACAGTTAGAACTGGACATGGAACAGACTGGTTCCAAACAGGAAAAGGAGTACGTCAAGGCTGTATATCGTCAACCTGCTTATTTAACTTATATGCAGAGTGCATCATGAGAAATACTAGGCTGGAAGAAGCACAAGCTGGAATTAAGATTGCCAGGAGAAATATCAATAACCTCAGATATGCAGATGAGATACCCTTAAGGCAGAAAGTGAAGAGGAACTAAAGAGCCTCTTGATGAAAGTGAAAGAGGAGAGTGAAAAACTTGACTTAAAGCTTAACATTCAGAAAACTAAGATCATGGCATCTGGTCCCATCACTTCATGGCAATAGATAGGGAGACAGTGGAAACAGTGGCTGACTTTATTTTGGGGGCTCCATATTGGTGCTGCAGATGGTGACTGCAGCCATGAAATTAAAAGACGCTTACTCCTTCGAAGGAAAGTTATGACCAACCTAGACAGTATATTGAAAAGCAGAGACATTGTCAACAAAGATCCGTCTAGTCAAGGCTATGGTTTTTCCAGTAGTTATGTATGGATGTGAGAGTTGGACTATAAAGAAAGCTGAGTGCCAAATAATTGATGCTTTTGAACTGTGGCATTGGAGAAGACTCTTGAGAGTCCCTTGGACTGCAAGGAGATCCAACCAGTCCATTCTAAAGGAGATCAGGCCTGGGTGTTCTTTGGAAGGAATGATGCTAAAGCTGAAACTCCAGTA
The DNA here is from genome assembly GCF_014754425.2 of Oryx dammah. Classification (NCBI taxonomy): domain Eukaryota; kingdom Metazoa; phylum Chordata; class Mammalia; order Artiodactyla; family Bovidae; genus Oryx; species Oryx dammah. The sequence goes on from NW_024077841.1 coordinate 727, forward strand.
CTTTGGCCACCTAATGCGAAGAGTTGACTCATTGGAAAAGACTGATGCTGGAAGGGATTGGGGGCAGGAGGAGAAGGGGACGACAGAGGATGAGATGGCTGGATGGCATCACCAACTTGATGGACATGAGTTTGAGTGAACTCCGGGAGTTGGCGATGGACAGGGAGGCCTGGCGTGCTGCAATTCATGGGGTCGCAGAGTCGGACATGACTGAGCTGAACTGATAAAGGTGAATTAAAATCTTGTTGGTTTTTTTTTTTCCTTTTCAATGTGCTGCAACTGGTTCACTTCAACGTAGATGTATACATGTTTTTTGGGGGGTTCTTTTTCTATATAGGTGCTTACATAGTGTGGTATAAGATTCCTTGTGTTACGCAGTGGGTCCTGGAGTCTTACTTTAGACATGGTTGTGTGCATATGTCAGTCTGAGCAGCTCATTTCTCCCTGCCCCACATCTTACTTTCTTGGTGACTGGAAGTTTCCCTTCTAAGTCTTTGAGGCTGTGTCTCTTTTTGAAAGGCGTTCATTTGCATCCATTTTCAGATCACACCTGAAGTGACATCACGTGACGCTGGCATCTCCCTGCCGCCCTCACTTCTCTTGGAGTGACCGTGTCCCCTTCCTTTCCTGTGGCTGGACGTTGCATCATATCCTGCTTCCTGTGGTTGAGGTTGCTGCATTGTGCACATGGACCCCACCTCCTGTC
>NW_024077842.1:0-1432 GCF_014754425.2 Oryx dammah
AGCACACCAGGCTCCCCTGTCCTTCACCATCTCCCGGAGCTTGCTCAAACTCATGTCCACTGAGTCGGCGATGCCATCCAACCATCTCATCCCCTTCTCCTCCCGCCTTTAATCTTTCCCAGCATCAGAGTCTTTTCCAATGAGTCAGCTCTTCGCATCAGGTGGCCAGAGTATTGGAGCTTCAGCATTAGTCCTTCCAATGACTATTCCAAGGTTGATTTCCTTTAGGATTGACTGGCTTGATCACCCGTCCCTATTCAAGTGCCACTGTGTAGACCTTGCTAGAGGTGCCACAGTGCAGGAGTTTGGTTGTGTCTGCTGGTGGGGTGGTGCTATTTTGATGGATCTTCATGGATGCTTTTCCTTTTGGCCTAGCTTGATAAGGTTTTGGCACAGATAATGCAAAATCATGAGTAATAATAATACACTTTTGTATTGTGTTGTAAGGGTGCTCAGAAATGTTTTGAGTGCTATATTTGATGGGCATTCATATCCATCCATCTTTCCTTTGTAACTTTTTATTTTGTAATGGAGTATAGCCACTTAAAAATGTTGTGATGATTTCAGGCGGACAGCAAAGGGACTCAGCCATACATGGACATGTATCCATTCTCCTGCAAACTCCCCTCCCATCCAGGCTGCCACATGACATTGAGCAGAGTCCCTGTGCTGGACGGCAGCTCCTTGCTGGTTCTCCATGTTACAGACAGCAGTGTGTCCATGTCCATCCCAGACTCCGTGACTCTCCCTTCCCCCATCCTTCCCCCTGGGAACCATAAGGTTATTACAGAGTATTGAGCAGAGTTCCCTGTGCTGTCCAGCAGGTCCTTGTGGGTTCTCCATGTTAAATACAGCACTGTGTCCTTGTCCATCCCAGACTCCCTGACTATGCCTTCCCCCATCCTTCCCCCGGGAACCATAAGGTTATTAGAGAGTATTTAGCAGAGTTCCCTGTGCTGGACAGCAGGTCCTTGTTGATTATCTGTTTTAAATACAGCAGTGTGTCCATGTTGACCCCCAGCTCCCTAACTGTCCCTTTACCCCATTCTTGCCCCTTGGCAACCTTAAGTGTTTTCTCTAAGTCTGTGAGTCTGTTTCTGTTTTGTTTGTTAGTTCATTTGTATCATTTCTTTTTGGATCCCACATGTAAGGGAGGTCCCATGATGGTTCTCCTTCTCTGTCTGACTTGCTTCACTCAGTGTGATCGTCTTTATGCGCATCCATGTTGCTGTAAATGGCATGGTCTCATTCACTTTGGTGGCTGAGTAATAGTCCATATGTAACATGTCTTCTTTATCCATTTCTCTGTTGCATACATCTCTCCCTTAGTGGCACAACCCTACCTTTAAAAAATATATAGTTATTTTTAATCGATTGATTTACAATCTGGTTTGGTTTCAGTCATACACCAGCTTGAATTAACCACAGGTGT
>NW_024077843.1:0-1432 GCF_014754425.2 Oryx dammah
GCAGGGCAGCCAGTCCATCCGGTGGCCAACAGCCTGACACTCCCACAGGAGCTCGGCCTGCCCCGAGAGTGGGGGTGAGAGGTGAGACCAGGGACCCACAGAGGCCCAGCCCCAGGCCCCAGGCCCACCCCGCCTCTCGGGACAGACTCTCCCGTCGTTGCAGAGATGCGCACGGGCTTCTCTGGATGGGAGGCGCTGCCCCAGGACTGGAAGGACCACAGTCCTGGGGCTCGGGAAGCTGCTTCTGCATAATGCGGTGGCCTGTTCGTTCTCTCTGCTGTCTCTTCATCTCTTTAACGACAATAAAGCATCTTTACTTCACCTAGCTCGCTGGCCAGTCTCCGTATGTTGACACACCTTCTCCCTTTGAGGAGTCCACAGCCTGGCTGCCCCACCCCCACTGGCCCCTGGGCTTCCTGCCCCCACCACCTGCACCCAGGGTCCCTGGTCCCATCCCTACCTGACCCACGGGTGCCTGACCTCCACCCACTACCCGCCCCTAGGGCTCCACTCCGCCTCCCAGGCAGAGGCCAGCCCGGCACCAGGGGAGCCACAGACAAGTGCCCCGTGTTGGGTGGTCAGCACAGGAGGCTGTAACAAACACCACAGGGGGCTTGGACCACAGGCGTCACCACTCACACCTTGGAGCCTGGGACCCCGGATCCAGGAGCGCAGGGCCGGCTCCTGCTGAGGCCTGTCTCTGTGGGGTGTAGACGCCGTGTCCTCACGGGCACACCCCTCTGTGCCTGTCTCTGTCCTCACCTCCTCTTAGAGGGTCTCCAGTCAGACTGGATGAAGACCCACCCTGGGACCCCAGCTCACCCTCATCACCTCTTCAGAGACGCCGCCTCCAAAAGCAGTGACGCTTGAGGTCTGGGGGTCAGGGCTGCAAGATTTGAATTTGGGGTCACAGTTCTGCCCCAAACAGGCTGGTTGGTGCCAGAAACCCAGAGCAGGAGGGGACACCAGTGAACGGGGGCCAGGAGGGGCAGCTGGAGGAGGGATGTCAAAGGGACCTGGTTCAGTGTTCAGGACACACTGGTCAGTGAGAAGGATCTCAGAGGGCACTGGGGACACTGCACTCAGCCTGGGCTGCGCGGAGGTGATGGCTGTGCCACAGGAAAAGCGGGAGGGGCCCAGGGCTCCAGAGAGGGACCAGGAAGGGTGGCCGCCTGCACGCGATGAGGCCGCTGTGTCCGCCAGCCGGCCTGGGTGCAGGATGCAGTCAGGACTCCATCCTCACAGACACTGGGGACCGAGGAGACCGGACACTCCCCAAGGGCGGAGGAGGATCCAGGAGCTCAGGGACAGCTCCAAGGAGACTGCACACTCCCCAAGGGCGGAGGAGGATCTTACTCAGGGACAGCTTCAAGAAGGGGGCCAGGGCCTGGGAGGGTGCTGGCCGTGCTGGGCTCTCTCCAGAGGGCATTTT
>NW_024077844.1:0-1432 GCF_014754425.2 Oryx dammah
GCAGGGCAGCCAGTCCATCCGGTGGCCAACAGCCTGACACTCCCACAGGAGCTCGGCCTGCCCCGAGAGTGGGGGTGAGAGGTGAGACCAGGGACCCACAGAGGCCCAGCCCCAGGCCCCAGGCCCACCCCGCCTCTCGGGACAGACTCTCCCGTCGTTGCAGAGATGCGCACGGGCTTCTCTGGATGGGAGGCGCTGCCCCAGGACTGGAAGGACCACAGTCCTGGGGCTCGGGAAGCTGCTTCTGCATAATGCGGTGGCCTGTTCGTTCTCTCTGCTGTCTCTTCATCTCTTTAACGACAATAAAGCATCTTTACTTCACCTAGCTCGCTGGCCAGTCTCCGTATGTTGATACACCTTCTCCCTTTGAGGAGTCCACAGCCTGGCTGCCCCACCCCCACTGGCCCCTGGGCTTCCTGCCCCCACCACCTGCACCCAGGGTCCCTGGTCCCATCCCTACCTGACCCACGGGTGCCTGACCCCCACCCACTACCCGCCCCTAGGGCTCCACTCCGCCTCCCAGGCAGAGGCCAGCCCGGTACCAGGGGAGCCACAGACAAGTGCCCCGTGTTGGGTGGTCAGCACAGGAAGCTGTAACAAACACCACAGGGGGCTTGGACCACAGGCGTCACCACTCACACCTTGGAGCCTGGGACCCCGGATCCAGGAGCGCAGGGCCGGCTCCTGCTGAGGCCTGTCTCTGTGGGGTGTAGATGCCGTGTCCTCACGGGCACACCCCTCTGTGCCTGTCTCTGTCCTCACCTCCTCTTAGAGGGTCTCCAGTCAGACTGGATGAAGACCCACCCTGGGATCCCAGCTCACCCTCATCACCTCTTCAGAGACGCCGCCTCCAAAAGCAGTGACGCTTGAGGTCTGGGGGTCAGGGCTGCAAGATTTGAATTTGGGGTCACAGTTCTGCCCCAAACAGGCTGGTTGGTGCCAGAAACCCAGAGCAGGAGGGGACACCAGTGAACGGGGGCCAGGAGGGGCAGCTGGAGGAGGGATGTCAAAGGGACCTGGTTCAGTGCTCAGGACACACTGGTCAGTGAGAAGGATCTCAGAGGGCACTGGGGACACTGCACTCAGCCTGGGCTGCGCGGAGGTGATGGCTGTGCCACAGGAAAAGCGGGAGGGGCCCAGGGCTCCAGAGAGGGACCAGGAAGGGTGGCCGCCTGCACGCGATGAGGCCGCTGTGTCCGCCAGCCGGCCTGGGTGCAGGATGCAGTCAGGACTTCATCCTCACAGACACCGGGGACCGAGGAGACCGGACACTCCCCAAGGGTGGAGGAGGATCCAGGAGCTCAGGGACAGCTCCAAGGAGACTGCACACTCCCCAAGGGCGGAGGAGGATCTTACTCAGGGACAGCTTCAAGAAGGGGGCCAGGGCCTGGGAGGGTGCTGGCCGTGCTGGGCTCTCTCCAGAGGGCATTTT
>NW_024077845.1:0-1432 GCF_014754425.2 Oryx dammah
CCTAGAAAAATGAACCTATTTCCAGGGCAGGAATCGACACGCAGATGCAGAGGACAGACATGTGGTCACGGGGTGGAAAGGAGAGGGTGCGATGAATTTGGAGACAAGACTTAACATAAATACACTACCATGTGTAAAATAGACAGCTAGTGGGAACTTGCTGTATATATAGCACAGGGAGCTCAGCTCAGTGCTCTGTGATGACCTAGAGGGGCAGGATGGGGAGGGGAGGTGGAAGGAAGGTCCCAGAGGGAGAGGATATATGTATACATATAGCTGATTCACTTCGTTGTACAGCAGAAACTGACACAACATTGTAAAGCAATTATACTCCAATTAAAAAACAAAAACAAAAAGCTGTTTCTTTCCCTCCAACTGCCTGAAATACCCAGTGATTTTTCTGTTATTTGCTGTGAGAATCTGGTTGAGCTCCCACAGGTAAATCACAAAACTGTGCTTCCCTGCTCCTCCTGATGGGATCCCCTGGAGTTTTTAACTCTCAGAAGTGTCCCCACTGAGCCTCCAGCAAGGCGCCTCGCCTTTAGTGGTGTCACTTGTGAGCCTCTGCTCTGGTGAACTGGATCACCTGTGTTCTGTCTGTCTCTTCAGTCTCGGGGATAATGGTTTGCCTTGTGTCCTCCCCTCTCTTGTGAATCCAAGAAGAGTTATTGGTTTTTTGGTCTTCTCAGCTTTTTCTTGCTAGGACAGAAAGGGAACTTCTAAACCCCTTACATGTGGAATCAGAAACTAGAATTCTCTCTATGAGCTTGCAGTTTGGGATTTCAGCCATTTCTTTAGATTATTGATGTCTTTGGGCCATAAATTCTGTTTTGTTCTCCTTCTTTTAAATTTTAAATTCCCTTTGTCTCCATGCCAAGTCTACAAAGTATAAGACAATTTAAGAAATATTTTTGCTTACAGACTGGTATTTGGTTGGTGCTGGCTTCCCTGGTGCAGGCTCAGTTGGCAAAGAATCCACCTGCAATGCAGGAGACCCCGGTTCGATTCCTGGGTTGGGAAGATCCACTGGACAAGGGATAGGCAACCCACTCCAGTATTTTTGGGCTTCCCTTGTGGCTCAGCTGGTAAAGAATCTGCCTGCAATGTGGGAGACCTGGGTTTGATCCCTGCTTTGGGAAGATCCCCTGGAGAAGGGAAAGGCTACCTACTCCAGTATTCTGGCCTGGAGGGTTGCGTGGAGTATACAGTCCATGGGGTCACAAAGAGTCAGATGTGATTGAGCAACCTTCATTTTCACTTTTTTCACTTCCATATGTCAGTTTGTGTGTGTGTGTGTGTGTGTGTGTGTGTGTGCATGTTCAGTCACTCAGTCATGTCCAACTCTTTGTGACCCCATAAACTGTAGCCTGCCAGGCTCCTCTGTCCATCTGCGTGTCGATTCCTGCCCTGGAAATAGGTTCATTTTTCTAGG
>NW_024077846.1:0-1432 GCF_014754425.2 Oryx dammah
CCTAGAAAAATGAACCTATTTCCAGGGCAGGAATCGACACGCAGATGGACAGAGGAGCCTGGCAGGCTACAGTTTATGGGGTCACAAAGAGTTGGACATGACTGAGTGACTGAACATGCACACACACACACACACACACACACACACACAAACTGACATATGGAAGTGAAAAAAGTGAAAATGAAGGTTGCTCAATCACATCTGACTCTTTGTGACCCCATGGACTGTATACTCCACGCAACCCTCCAGGCCAGAATACTGGAGTAGGTAGCCTTTCCCTTCTCCAGGGGATCTTCCCAAAGCAGGGATCAAACCCAGGTCTCCCACATTGCAGGCAGATTCTTTACCAGCTGAGCCACAAGGGAAGCCCAAAAATACTGGAGTGGGTTGCCTATCCCTTGTCCAGTGGATCTTCCCAACCCAGGAATCGAACCGGGGTCTCCTGCATTGCAGGTGGATTCTTTGCCAACTGAGCCTGCACCAGGGAAGCCAGCACCAACCAAATACCAGTCTGTAAGCAAAAATATTTCTTAAATTGTCTTATACTTTGTAGACTTGGCATGGAGACAAAGGGAATTTAAAATTTAAAAGAAGGAGAACAAAACAGAATTTATGGCCCAAAGACATCAATAATCTAAAGAAATGGCTGAAATCCCAAACTGCAAGCTCATAGAGAGAATTCTAGTTTCTGATTCCACATGTAAGGGGTTTAGAAGTTCCCTTTCTGTCCTAGCAAGAAAAAGCTGAGAAGACCAAAAAACCAATAACTCTTCTTGGATTCACAAGAGAGGGGAGGACACAAGGCAAACCATTATCCCCGAGACTGAAGAGACAGACAGAACACAGGTGATCCAGTTCACCAGAGCAGAGGCTCACAAGTGACACCACTAAAGGCGAGGCGCCTTGCTGGAGGCTCAGTGGGGACACTTCTGAGAGTTAAAAACTCCAGGGGATCCCATCAGGAGGAGCAGGGAAGCACAGTTTTGTGATTTACCTGTGGGAGCTCAACCAGATTCTCACAGCAAATAACAGAAAAATCACTGGGTATTTCAGGCAGTTGGAGGGAAAGAAACAGCTTTTTGTTTTTGTTTTTTAATTGGAGTATAATTGCTTTACAATGTTGTGTCAGTTTCTGCTGTACAACGAAGTGAATCAGCTATATGTATACATATATCCTCTCCCTCTGGGACCTTCCTTCCACCTCCCCTCCCCATCCTGCCCCTCTAGGTCATCACAGAGCACTGAGCTGAGCTCCCTGTGCTATATATACAGCAAGTTCCCACTAGCTGTCTATTTTACACATGGTAGTGTATTTATGTTAAGTCTTGTCTCCAAATTCATCGCACCCTCTCCTTTCCACCCCGTGACCACATGTCTGTCCTCTGCATCTGCGTGTCGATTCCTGCCCTGGAAATAGGTTCATTTTTCTAGG
>NW_024077847.1:0-1431 GCF_014754425.2 Oryx dammah
TTCAACAGCTAGTTGCAGTTTTGGTGCTCTCTCAGGAGGAGAGGAGCACATGCCCTTCCACTCCACCTTCTTGATAGAGAAGCATGAGCTCTCTGTTCTTACCCAGGCTTGGGAGGAGGGCATGCCAAACCACTGCCTGTTCTTACCTGGAGAATCCTGTGGATGGAGGAGCCTGGAAGCCTACTGTCCATGGTGTCCCAAAGAGTCAGACATGACTGAAGTGACCTAGCAGACATGCAGAATTGAACTTTCTGCTCTGTTCTGTCGCTAGGTGGTGTCTGCCTCTTTGCAGCCCCATGGACTCCAGCACGCCAGGCTTTTCTGTCTTTCACTTTGCTCATGTTCATGTCCATTGAGTCACTGATGCTATCCTATTGCCTCATCCTCTGCAAGCCTCTTCCCCTTTTGTCTTCAATCTTTCCCAGCATCAGGGTATTTTCACATCAGGTGGCCAAAGTACCAGAGCTTTAGCTTCAGCATCAATCCTTCCCATGATATTCAGGGTGGATTTCCTTTAAGATTGATTGTCTTGATCTTGCAGCCCAGGGGACTCTCAAGTGTCTTCTCAAGTGCAAAACTGCTGCTTCTGCTGCTAAGACACTTTAGTCATGTCCGACTCTCTGCGACCCCATAGATGGCCTCCCACCAGGCTCCCCTGTCCCTGGGATTCTCCAGGCAAGAACACTGGAGTGGGTTGCCATTTCCTTCTCCAAAGCATGAAAGTGAAAAGTGAAAGTGATGTCGCTTCAGTCCTGTCCAACCCTCAGCAACCCCATGGACTACAGCCTTCCCAGCTCCTCTGTCCATGGGATTTTCCAGGCAAGAATACTGGAGTGGGGTGACATTGCATTCTCCAAAGTGAAAATCAAACAATATTTAAATTTTTAGTTGATATGCATTCAAAAGTAGCTCATGGCTTTGGAATGGTGTAGAAACAACACGACTTCCTAACTGCCAGGGGAAGCAAAATTAAGTGGCTTTTGTTCAGGGATTAGTGGATGCAATTCTTCCTGAGGTATTCTAAACTTGGTGCTCTGGAACCTATGGCAAATCAAATCGCCTTGCTGATACTTCCCCAAGGAATGCTGCTCTTAAAGTAGCCGACAGTAGCCAAACCTCTGTCATGGTGCACAAGGATATTTCCCCAAATTATAACTTGGGCAAACTGGCTAGGGGGGCCTGACACTTAGCCTCAGAGAAGGGAAAGCCAGACTGGAGGGGTAAACAATTGTTGGTTTGATTAAAAGAGAAAGATCCAAGTACGACCAAACAGCAGTGCAGCTTTACTGGAGACTAAAATTCCCCCTCAGAGCCACTGTAACATGCATTAAACTACTGACCAACTGATGGAATGATAGCATTTGTGAAATCCTATTGGTGGGGAACGGAGAAGGCAATGGCACCCCACTCCAGTACTCTTGCCTGGAAAAT
>NW_024077848.1:0-1431 GCF_014754425.2 Oryx dammah
TTTGTTCACAGTGATGCTTTCTAAGGCCCACTTGACTTCACATTCCAGGATGTCTGGCTCTAGGTGAGTGATCACACCATCATGATTATCTTGGTCATGAAGGTTACGTATGGTTCATCCCCAAAAGAGATTAGTTTTATTACCCAGTGGTTAGTCATATTCTCTCTGCCTCTCTCCCCTTCTCTCTGAGACAGAGACACTACTATCCAGTAGCCAAAGTCTCTCTCTCTCACTCTCTCTTTCATGTTTCTAAGGTCAAACAGGCAAAAAGAAATTTGGCTTATTCAAAGGAATTTATCTAGGCTTTTGTTCAAGAAACATTCTTTGAAGACACAAACAATGTTAGGTTCACTTATCACCTTCATTCAATTCCCTTACTTAATGGATAATTTGTCTACAATTTTTTTTCTTTATACCTTTGAATTATCTATTTTAGATCACTAACTAAAGTACACAAAAAATTATCTTTATGACAACCCTAGACAAAAAATAAACATCCTCAGATATTGCTTCTTACATGCACTGAATTTCTTAAGTAAATTGAAATTATTCTGCAACATTTTCTGGTTAAAACATTACACTGGTTAAAACAATCTCCTATTGCCTTATTATTCCACGTATTTTTTCTTGACTTTAAAATATTGGAGATCATCCTTAACTACTGACTATCAATTAAGAAAAGTCACTATTTTCTCTGTGATATGAAACTTTCAAAGGAATGTTAATAACTCTTTTATGCAATAAAAAAAACATCTCATTTCCTCTACAAATCTGAAAGTAGCCAAAACTCAAAGCATCAACATGAAAGACCCGTATCAACACCAATATCTTCATCATGCTTTATATATATTTTTAATTTGCCCACCAGTTCTCGTCTTAACAAGAGGCTGGATAATTCATTTACAGAACATCTTGTGGTTCACTTGTTTGATTATGATAGAAGTGGCTCACAAATGTGTAGCATGACAAAGAATTCAAAGAATATAAATAGATATTGTATCAAACAGTGCTTAAACTGGAAAAAAGAAAAGGTATGAAACCAAGGCCTGGCTATAAAAATAAATTAACAAATGTAATGTGTAAAGAATGTAGAAACAAAATGTTGGCCCTATTAAGAAGCTATTGTTAATGGGGACATAACATTCATTCATTTCTTCCTGATTATTACAGAATACAATTTCTGACCAGGAAGGATCTCAGAATATTCATCCACTGACTCACAGAAACTACCCTGCATTTTAACTAGAATATTTGAATAACCAAAATATTCCATCCATCTACATTATGGAAATTAATAATTTTTACTCTGTAAATACACGGAAGAACTGTACGAAAAAGATCTTCACGACCCAGGTAATCATGATGATGTGATCACTAATCTAGAGCCAGACATCTTGGAATGTGAAGTCAAGTGGGCCTTAGAAAGCATCA
>NW_024077849.1:0-1431 GCF_014754425.2 Oryx dammah
TGATGCTTTCTAAGGCCCACTTGACTTCACATTCCAAGATGTCTGGCTCTAGATTAGTGATCACATCATCATGATTACCTGGGTCGTGAAGATCTTTTTCGTACAGTTCTTCCGTGTATTTACAGAGTAAAAATTATTAATTTCCATAATGTAGATGGATGGAATATTTTGGTTATTCAAATATTCTAGTTAAAATGCAGGGTAGTTTCTGTGAGTCAGTGGATGAATATTCTGAGATCCTTCCTGGTCAGAAATTGTATTCTGTAATAATCAGGAAGAAATGAATGAATGTTATGTCCCCATTAACAATAGCTTCTTAATAGGGCCAACATTTTGTTTCTACATTCTTTACACATTACATTTGTTAATTTATTTTTATAGCCAGGCCTTGGTTTCATACCTTTTCTTTTTTCCAGTTTAAGCACTGTTTGATACAATATCTATTTATATTCTTTGAATTCTTTGTCATGCTACACATTTGTGAGCCACTTCTATCATAATCAAACAAGTGAACCACAAGATGTTCTGTAAATGAATTATCCAGCCTCTTGTTAAGACGAGAACTGGTGGGCAAATTAAAAATATATATAAAGCATGATGAAGATATTGGTGTTGATACGGGTCTTTCATGTTGATGCTTTGAGTTTTGGCTACTTTCAGATTTGTAGAGGAAATGAGATGTTTTTTTTATTGCATAAAAGAGTTATTAACATTCCTTTGAAAGTTTCATATCACAGAGAAAATAGTGACTTTTCTTAATTGATAGTCAGTAGTTAAGGATGATCTCCAATATTTTAAAGTCAAGAAAAAATACGTGGAATAATAAGGCAATAGGAGATTGTTTTAACCAGTGTAATGTTTTAACCAGAAAATGTTGCAGAATAATTTCAATTTACTTAAGAAATTCAGTGCATGTAAGAAGCAATATCTGAGGATGTTTATTTTTTGTCTAGGGTTGTCATAAAGATAATTTTTTGTGTACTTTAGTTAGTGATCTAAAATAGATAATTCAAAGGTATAAAGAAAAAAAATTGTAGACAAATTATCCATTAAGTAAGGGAATTGAATGAAGGTGATAAGTGAACCTAACATTGTTTGTGTCTTCAAAGAATGTTTCTTGAACAAAAGCCTAGATAAATTCCTTTGAATAAGCCAAATTTCTTTTTGCCTGTTTGACCTTAGAAACATGAAAGAGAGAGTGAGAGAGAGAGACTTTGGCTACTGGATAGTAGTGTCTCTGTCTCAGAGAGAAGGGGAGAGAGGCAGAGAGAATATGACTAACCACTGGGTAATAAAACTAATCTCTTTTGGGGATGAACCATACGTAACCTTCATGACCAAGATAATCATGATGGTGTGATCACTCACCTAGAGCCAGACATCCTGGAATGTGAAGTCAAGTGGGCCTTAGAAAGCATCACTGTGAACAAA
>NW_024077850.1:0-1430 GCF_014754425.2 Oryx dammah
CCCATGACCAGCTGTTTTGGACCAGACACCCTGCCTCCATCCCTCCCACTGGAAATCGTTCTCCCCGAAGCAGATGAGGTGGGCTAAAGGGAGGTCCCCTAAAGGGTCCATTGTGGTCCTTCCTCGCCTCTCCCCAGCCTTCCACTTCTCCTGATTTTGGTCACCTCAGATCTCCAAGCTCCTATAAATGGACCCATACAGAAGGCAGCTTAGGCTCTTTACTCACAAGGATTTGGGTAGACAGTTCATTCCAGGTAAAGGGAAATCTGAGTTCAGAGAGCTCAGGCGTTTTTCCGCTGTGCACACAGCACCGACAGTGTTGTGGTCTCAGCACCCGTGAAGCTGTGCTCACCAGTGACCACCAGAGAGCAGTGCGACACCGCTTTTGGCCCAAATTGACAGCAATTCAGTTCAGTTCACTTGCTCAGGCCTGTCCGATTCTTTGCGACCCCATGAACCGCGGCTCCCCAGCCCTCCCTGTCCATCACCAACTCCGGAGTCCACCCAAACCCATGTCCATTGAGTTGGTGGTGCCAACCATCTCATCCTCTGCCGTCCCCTTCTCCTGCTCTCTTTCCCAGCATCAGGGTCTTTTCCAATGGGTCAGCTCTCTGCATCCGGGGGCCAAAGTATTGGAGTTTCAGCCTCAACATCAGTCCTTCCAATGAACACCCAGGACTGATCTCCTTTAGGATGGACTGGTTGGATTTCCTAGCAGTCCAAGCGACTAGCGTCTTTTAATTTCATGGCTGCTGTCACCATCTGCAGTGATTTTGGAGGCCCCCAAAATAAAGTTTGATACTGTTTCTCCATCTAATTGCCGTGAAGTGACGGGACCAGGTTCCATAATCTTAGTTTCCTGAATGTTGAGCTTTGAGCCAACTTTTCCACTCTCCTCTTTCACTTTCATCAAGAGGTTTTCTAGTTCTTCTTCACTTTCCACCATAAGGGTGGTGTCATCTACATATCTGAGTTATTGATATTTCTCCTGGCAATCTTGATTCCATTTTGTGCTTCCTCCAGCCCACTATTTCTCATGATGTACTCTGCATAGAAGTTAAATAAGCAGGGTGACAATATACAGGCTTCACATACTCCTTTTCCTATTTGGAACCAGTCTGTTTATTCCATGTCCCTAACTGTTGCTTCCTGACCTGCATACAGGTTTCTCAAGAGGCAGGCCAGGTGGTCTGGTATTCCCGTCTCTTGAAGAATTTTCCACAGTTTATTGTGGTTCACACAGTTAAAGGCTTTGGCATAGTCAATAAAGCAGAAGTAGATGTTTTTATGGAACTCTCTTGCTTTTTCCATGATCCAGAGGATGTTGGCAATTTGATCTCTGGCTCCTCTGCCTTTTCTAAAACCAGCTTGAACAACTGAAAATTCACCATTCAGGTATTGCTGAAGCCTGGCTTGGAGAATTTGGAGCA
>NW_024077851.1:0-1430 GCF_014754425.2 Oryx dammah
TGATTCATAAACTTGACATTTCTTAGAACTTTCCAGCAGCTGAGGCATTTAAAGGCTGTGTGAGTCTTCGGTTCTGGCTGCCCAACCCCTATATGCTCTCCATAGTAGAAGTCACGAAGTAACACAATCAGATTTCCTTCTGTGAGATCAACAATCTTGTTTGGACTTGCTAAACTTGGAAAATCAGGTTTTGTCCGTCCATTTTGCACTAAAGGTCTTACAGGCTTGCAATGAACATTGTCCTTTGCCAAAGGTGTTGGACAAGGTTCTCCATGCTGAACATGGCTTAGTGAGGTATGGACATGGTCTGGTGTGCTTTGCTGAGTAGTCACTGGATGAACAATACCTGAAGGGGAAAACCTAAAGAATGTTCCCCTATCATGCCATCACTGAGTTTAGGCCTTTTGGGATTTGTGCTCTTTGTTTCCGAAGTGAAAACTCGCTTTGATACATGAGGACTTTTATTCATATCTTCTGCAGAAACTGCTGTTGCTACTGGATGCTGCAATGAACTTGTGAAGGTAATCAAAGAAGAACATAACTCCTCTGAGAAGCTATTAGGTACTATTTGTGATGAAATATTTTTATCATCAGCTTGAGACAAAGGCTCAATAATAATAGGACTACCTGTTGATCTTGATTCAGAGTCAGAAACTGTCAAGACAGTCTTTGCTTCTGATGTAGGAGTCACATGACTAACAGGCTGTAATTTGTGAGCGTTACCTTTCCTGAAGTGACCATACCTTTTTCTCCTGGGGTGACTCTGTTCAGTATGTTTGAAACGACTGGTTTTGAAGCTGAGGTCATCCCAACAAAGATCATATCAGCATCTTCATTTACATGTTCCACTCCAACCAAGATCAGTTCATCATCATCATCATCTACTTGTTCGGTTTCTCCCTCGCTTTCGGTAGTTCTGGCTCTTGTTCTTCTTCACATAACATACATAGTGATTCCATATCGTTAATACACTTTTTCATTCTTACAGGGTGCGGCCACAAGTCCCAGCGCTTCCTTTATACAAACTGCCACCTAAGTATAAACATACTACATATTAGTTAAGTACAGAAAAATGTGCAATTTGATTATCTCCAAAACTCTAGGGTTAGTTATAAACACCCTTATCTTACAGACAAAGACACTGAGTGTCAAAGAGACTGAATGACAGCTGAAAAACCTATGACTACAAGTCTACATCACGCTAGAATCATAGCTTTGTCCCATGTTCACTTTAATCTCTATTTAAAAAAAGAAAGGGAAAAAAAAAAAAACACCACCACTACTGATCATTAGGTGAAATCACATATAAAGCACGAGTAGTTTTACAAAAGCACTATGGTACAGTGTTGAGAAACATGGACTTTGGAGTCAAAGAAGATTAAGTTGGAATTCTAAGTTAACCACACACCAGTTGCATCTTCTTGGGCAAA
>NW_024077852.1:0-1430 GCF_014754425.2 Oryx dammah
GCCACCATCACCCTGATACCAAAGTCAGACAAAGACAACACAAAAAAAGAAAACCACAGGCCAATACCACTGATGAACATAGATGCAAAAATCCTTAACAAAAGTATAGCAAACAGAATTCAACAACACATCAAAAAGCTCACATACCATGATCAAGTAGGGTTTATTCTAGGAATGCAAAGATTCTTCAATATATGCAAATAAATCAATGTGAAACATCATGTTAACAAATTGAAAGATATAAACCATACAATAATCTCAACAATAAAGTAATGCTTGAAATTCTCCAAGGCAGCTTTCAGCAAGACATGAACCATGAACTTCCAGATGTTCAAGCTGGTTTTAGAAAAGCAGAGGAACCAGATATCAAATTGGCAACATCCGCTGGATCATGGAAAAAGCAAGAGAGTTCCAGGAAAATTTCTATTTCTGCGTTATTGACTATGTCAAAGCCTTTGACTGTGTGGATCACAATAAACAGTGGAAAATTCATCAAGAGATGGCAATACCAGACCACCTGACCTGCCTCTTGAGAAACCTGTATGCAGGTCAGGAAGCAACAGTTAGAACTGGACATGGAACAACAGACTGGTTCCAAATAGGAAAAGGAGTACATCAAGGCTGTATATTGTGACCCTACTTATTTAACTTATATGCAGAGTACATCATGAGAAACGCTGGGCTGGAGGAAGCACAAGCTGGAATCAAGAAAGAAATATCAATAACCTCAGATATGCAGATGACATCACCCTTATGGCAGAAAGTGAAGAAGAACTAAAGAGCCTCTTGAAAGTGAAAGAGGAGAGTGAAAAAGTTGGCTTAAAGCTCAACATTCAGAAAACGAAGATCATGGCATCTGGTCCCATCACTTCATGGCAAATAGATGGGGAAACAGTGGAAAAAGTGGCCGACTTTATTTTTCTTGGCTCAAATATCACTGCTGATGGTGGCTGCAGCCATGAAATTAAAAGACGCTTGCTGCTTGGAAGGAAAGTTATGACCAACCTAGACAGCATATTAAAAAGCAGAGACGTTACTTTGCCAACAAAGGTCCATCTAGTCAAGACTATGGTTTTTCCAGTGGTCATGTATGGATGTGAAAGTTGGAATATAAAGAAAGTTGAGCACACAAGAACTGATGCTTTTGAACTGTGGTGTTGGAGAAGACTCTTGAGAGTCCCATGGACTGCAAGGAGAACCAACCAGTCCATCCTAAAGGAGATCAGTCCTAGGTGTTCATTGGAAGGACTGATGTTGAAGCTGAAACTCCAATACTTTGGCCACCTGATGTGAAGAGCTGACTCATTGGAAAAGACCCTGATGCTAAGAAAGATTGAGGGTAGGAGAACAAGGGGACGACTGTAGGGAACAAGGTATAAGGAAGGTTGAGAGTCTCGTTTGCAAGCACTTCTCAACCTTCCTTATACCTT
>NW_024077853.1:0-1429 GCF_014754425.2 Oryx dammah
CTAAAAATGAGATACCATATGATCCAACAATCCCACTCCTGGACATAACTCCTATCTCCAGATAGGAAAAAACCATAATTAGAAAAGGTACATACACTTCTTTCTAATAGCTTTGATATTACTGGTACTATTTGACATCAGTAGGAAATGCTATATAGAGATACTATTGGGTGAGGACTGGGAACTCTGGAAGTATTTCAGATGACTCCACATTTTGGACACCAGGACACAGAATAGATGATGTTGACGTAGAATTTTGGTTTCTCAGCAGAGCACAAGGTTATGAAGGAAGCAAATGATTTTCATTTTGGGTACACTGTGTTAAAGCACATGAGAATTCCAGGATAAAGATGTTAACCGAGTATTTAGAAATGTTACGTGGTTCTCTGGCCCCTCTTCAGGGCTGAGACACAAATACAGTGAGATGGGGTGAAAACTTAAGAAAGGAGAACAGCAAACGGTGAAGGTGACTAGAAAAGTCTGAGGACAGAATGCCAAGGTTTGAGGGATTTGAGAACTTCATTTTAGGTTCTAAGAGAAGGTGGGTCACTCTTCTGAATTTTTTGTGTTGGAATTGATATACACTGTTACCCAATTATGATTTTGAACATCTACTTCTCTTTTCCTGTGTGGCCCTTCTAGCATTAACACTTTAGAGTCTTCTCGCTTATGTCTTGTGTGCACAAGGGATGAACCAAAGAAGTCCTGCTGTGTCAGTGCCTTTAAACCTTCTTCAGACTGGGTTTCTTTATCCACTGGCAAGATACACGGAATTTACAAAATTATTCAGCAATCACATATATGGGGAAATTTTTCCACAGAGCATTGAAGACATGAGCCTCAGACATAGTCAAGGCTCCATCCTTTGTGATTCCAGTTGCTTTAGGTTGGTGTATTTTTGAGGAAGGCTAAGGTAGTGGAAAAGAGCCTGATGCTGGGAAGGATTGGGGGCAGGAGGAGAAGGGGACAACAGAGGATGAGATGGCTGGATGACATCACCAACTCGATGGACATGAGTTTGGGTAAACTCAGGGAGTTGGTGATGGCTAGGGAGGCCTGGCCTGCTGCAATTCATGGGGTCACAAAGAGTCAGACACGACTGAGCAACTGAACTTAAAAGAAGGTAGTGGAAAAACTATTTGCCTTAGAAATCACATTTAGAATGTACAGCCAATTACATTCTCATTTTCTGAATATAACTTCATCTGTGAGAAAGACAGTTTGTCCACTAGTCCTTCGGTTACTTTTTCTTCAAATCACATGTGAGCAAAGATGCACTCAACTCTGTGCATAGTTCTTTCCAGGCTTCCATGCCCCTATGTTCTGATCTTCTGCAGGCAAGTCTCTTCCCCCACTAGGTACCATTCCCAAAATCAGGGGTATGAGTTTTTTTCATCTCTTCATCCTGAACATTATGTACAGTATTTAT
>NW_024077854.1:0-1429 GCF_014754425.2 Oryx dammah
TGTGACTCAGAAGGAGAGTCTTCTGGGCAGCCCAGGTGGGTGTCTCTGTCTACCCTCCTGGGGCCTCTGGTTGTCACACCCACTGGGTGTGGGCATTTCCTCAGCATCTGCAGACCCCATACGTTCCCCAGGCTCACAAAGGCGGCTCTCCAAAGTGGCAAGATGGCCTCTCACAGCCCTGTGAGCCCCCAGCCTCTGTCTACACTGCAAGAGCCAGACCTGTGCCTTCTCAGCCTTAACTCAGGTCCTGTGGGTGTAGGGAGGGTCCGTTTGTGTGTTGTTTTTCTCCACTTTAGGCTTCCAGTCAGGTGGTGAGGACAACAATGACTCCAGATCCGCTCCAGGTAATAGAGGTGGACCTGCTTCAGCTGAGTATTGCGGAGGAGAGTTTCCCTCCTCATAGAGAGGAGATGTAAGGGGAACAGTCTTCCTCTGATGGACTGGAGGGATCCCTTGTGTCCAGATCGGGTCTGTCCTTCTCCTTCTCTGGCTTTTCTGTGATGTCTCACATTTGGGGCGGGGCTGTCTCTGTTCAGAATCACAAGAGACACACACTGGTTTTAAAAATAACATCAGTATAGCACAGTTTGTCAAAATACTTTAGTAATGCTCAATGGTGGGAGAGTTGCTTTGAGATCTATAATTTCAGTTAGGAAATATTAAGATATGTAAAATCATGTTTTGGTTTATGGACACATCAAAATGAAACATGGTCTCAGAGAAAAAAATCTTTTGAAACAAAGAGTGTCTGGTGCCTCTACTTAGCAGCTCAGAAACTCTGGGTCAGAAGGGATCTTAGGCATTTCCTAGGCCAACCCACTCACTGTGGTTTCATCTGACCCCTGCTCTGCCCTCAGAAGCCCCAGATCAGAAGACCTATGCCCTTGGTGAGGATTATGATGATGCTGAAGAGGTACCAGTGCCTGGGGCTCCTCCTACCTCTGAGGGGAGTGAGGAGGAAGTGCCCTCAGAGAAGGAAGATGGGATGAAGTCTGAGACAGGTGAGTGGAGTTAGCTGATCCCGTGTAATCTTTGGTCTCTGTCCTGGAAAGGGTGAATTTGAGCTCCTCAATGTCCAGGCTCTCTACAGTTTCTGATGCATTTGAGAATCTCATGCAGGGTAATCTCTGCATTTGATGGGCTTCCCTGGTGGCTCAGATGGTAAAGAATCTGCCTGCAATGCAGGAGACCTGGGTTTGATCCCTGGATCAGGAAGATCCCCTGGAGAAGGGAATGGCTACCCATTCTAGTATTCTTGCCTAGAGAATCCCATGTATATAGGAGCCTGCCGGGCTACAGTTCATAGGGTTGCAAAGATTCAGACACAACTGAATAACAAGCACTTCACTGCCTGGAGGCAGGTCTTCTCAGAGCTCCTGTGTGAGCACAGGTCTCCTGTGATGCAGGGTTTCCACAGGAGCTGAGGCCC
>NW_024077855.1:0-1429 GCF_014754425.2 Oryx dammah
CCATCCAGCCATCTCATCCTCGGTCGTCCCCTTCTCCTCCTGCCCCCCCACTCCCGCCCAGCATCAGAGTCTTTTCCCGTGGGTCAACACTTCGCATGAGGTGGCCAAAGTACTGGAGCTTCAGCTTTAGCATCATTCCTTCCAAAGAAATCCCAGGGTTGATCTCCTTCAGAATGGACTGGTTGGATCTCCTTGCAGTCCAAGGGACTCTCAAGAGTCTTCTCCAACACCACAGTTCAAAAGCATCAATTCTTCGGCGCTCAGCCTTCTTCACAGTCCAACTCTCACATCCACACATGACCACTGGAAAAACCATAGCCTTGACTAGACGGACCTTAGTTGGCAAAGTAATGTCTCTGCTTTTGAATATGCTATTAGGCTGGTCGCAACTTTTCTTCCAAGGAGTAAGTGTCTTTTAATGTCATGGCTGCAGTCACCATCTGCAGTGATTTTGGAGCCCCCCAAAATAAAGTCTGACACTGTTCCCACTGTTTCCCCATCTATTTCCCATGAAGCGATGGGACTGAATGCCATGATCTTCGTTTTCTGAATGTTGAGCTTTAAGCCAACTTTTTCACTCTCCTCTTTCCAGTTTCATCAAGAGGCTTTTTAGCTCCTCTTCACTTTCTGCCATAAGGGTGTTGTCATCTGCATATCTGAGGTTATTGATATTTCTCCCAGCAATCTTGATTCCAGCTTGTGCTTCTTCCAGTCCAGCGTTTCTCATGATGTGCTCTGCATAGAAGTTAAATAAGCAGGGTGACAGTATACACCCTTGACGGACTCCTTTTCCTATTTGAAACCAGTCTGTTGTTCCATGTCCAGTTCTAACTGTTGCTTCCTGACCTGTATACAGATTGTTCAAGAGGCAGGTCAGGTGGTCTGGTATTCCCATCTCTTTCAGAATTTTCCACAGTTTGTTGTGATCCACACAGTCAAAGGCTTTGGCATAGTCAATAAAGCAGAAATAGATGTTTTTTTGGAACTCTCTTGCTTTTTCCACGATACAGCGGATGTTGGCAATTTGATCTCTGGTTCCTCTGCCTTTTCTAAAACCAGCTTGAATGTCAGGGAGTTCACGGTGCACATATTCCTGAGGCCTGGCTTGGAGAATTTTGAGCATTCCTTTACTAGCATGTGAGATGAGTGTAATTGTGCGGTAGTTTGAGCATTCTTTGGCATTGCCTTTCTTTGGAATTGGAATGAAAACTGACCTTTTCCAGTCCCGTGGCCACTGCGGAGTTTTCCAAATTTGCTGACATATTGAGTGCAGCACTTTCACAGCATCATCTTTCAGGATTTGAAACAGCTCAACTGGAATTCCATCACCTCCACTAGCTTTGCTCCTAGTGAGCATCAGTTTAAGCTTGCTATAACACATCAGCATGGTCAATGACATACCCACAGGCACCATGAGAGTTCCAAGGCC